>NC_058130.1:704335158-704398842 GCF_016433145.1 Gracilinanus agilis
TTCCCCTTCGCCCCCCGCACTCCCCCCACCAATGGCCGATGCACATTTCCACTAGTTTTGTCATGTGTCCTTGATCAAGACCAATTTCCAAATTGTTGGTAGTTGCATTGGTGTGGTAGTTTTGAGTCCACATCCCCAATCATGTCCGGTACTTTTTTTTTTAAACCCATACTTTCAATCTTAGGAACAGCTTTAAGACAAAAAGACAAGGACTAGATAAATATATCTAGTTAAGTGACTTGCCCAGGGTCACAGAGCTGGGACAATGTCTGAGGCCACATTTGATCCCAAGTCCTCCCATCTCCAGGTCTGGTGCTCTATCCACTAAACCACTTAGCTGCCCTAGCTGCTTGATACTTTAATTGCTTCTTTCTATATGTATGCACTATATTTTTTCCTTTTATTTAAGAGCTTTGGATTTTGAGTATAACATTCCTGGGATTTTCCTTTCCAGATTCCCCTTATAAGGTAATCTCTGCCTTCAATTTGGCCTATCGTTTTAATCTATTTGGGAAGTTTTCATTTGTGATTTCTTGAAATAATAGTGTCCAGTTTGTATTTTTTTTTGTAATCATTGTTTCAAATAGTACAATGATTCTTAAGTTTTCTTTCCTGCTCTGTTTCTAGGTTATCTATTTTAATATCAAATGTCTTACACTTTCTCCAACTTTTTTAATCCTTTTATACTATTCTAGTATTTCTTCCTATCTCAGGGAGTCATTGATTTCTGTTTGGTCTATTCTCATTTTTAGGGAGTTCATTTCTTAGGCAAGATTTACTTATTTTTATTCTGCCAATTTTTTCCTCAAAAACTGTTATTTCATTTTTTATCTCTTGCTTCATCTCTTCTCAGCATTCATGTAGTTTGTGGAAAATCCATTTATCCTTTGAGTCCTTGCTTGCAATTGTTAGAGTTACTTATTCCTTTGGAGGATTTCTAGATGTGCAACAACTTTTTAAAAATAAATGTAAGGGGCAGCTGGGTGGCTCAGTGGATTGAGAGTCAGGCCTAGAGACGGGAGGTCCTAGGTTCAAATCCAGCCTCAGCCACTTCCCAGCTGTGTGACCCTGGGCAAGTCACTTGACCCCCGTTGCCCACCCTTACCACTCTTCTACCTATAAGCCAATACACAGAAGCTAAGGGTTTAAAAAAACAAAACAAAAATAAATGTAAGATTAAAATTAATATCCAATAACTCCAAGTATTATATTTTATAAAGTTTATTAATAATCACTTGAAGAAGAAGAAGAAGAAATAAAAAGAACAAAAGTAAAAACCTGAGTAAAAACACCTGAATAAAATTCTCCTGCCTCTCACTTCACCCCAGCTCCATAGCTACGGTTCTGGGAGAAGAGAAAGAGGGTGGAGCTACACAAAACTTATATCCTCCCTATGTTAGCACTTAATGTGAGAAGGAACATGGAATGCTAGGAGAGAGCGTTCTGGGGTTCAAAATTCTAATTATACAATCCCCCCTGTGATTCCATTGGAAAACGAGCATGTAGAAATCTCCCAGATTTACATACCTAGTTTCCCCAATGAATCGGTACACATAACCAATTTATATCTCAAAAAATCTTTAACTAGAGATACATACAATATTGCACTTTCTAAGGGGAAATTACAATAATTTGGGGTCAAGAGTGAAATAAAAGAGAAAGATAGCAAAACCAATGATTTGTGGGCACATCGACAAAAAGACAATTGGGGGCAGTCCTGTTTGGCATAAGAGTTTACATTCAAAATAAATGCGTTCAACCCCCCCACAGTCCAATTTACTACATCCCAAAGTTCATTCTGGATCTTTTGGTGCAGTGTGTGGTTTCTGCAGGCATCTTCATGGGGCTTTCTCCAAATAGTTCACTTTCTTGATTCAGGGATTTTAGGATAACTTCTTATCTTAAAATTACTCTCAAAAGAATTTAAACTTTGCATTATAGTATAATAATATAATCCCCCCTGAGGAGGGTGTTGACCAACATATGAGTCATCCCAGGATACATGGCTGAGTTATGAGGTATATGAATCAATTGTCAAGAGAAAATAAAAAACATCAAAAAACTCAAATAAAAGAGAAAAAGTAACTTCTGGATAAAACATAAAATATCAAAGTCTCATGTGTAACAATTCTAAGTAAGGAAAAATAAACCTATAACAGGTCCTAGAATCAGGCTCGATCAAAGTGGTTTATGTCGGGGGCAGCTGGGTAGCTCAGTGGAGTGAGAGTCAGGCCTAGAGACAGGAGGTCCTGGGTTCAAACCCGGCCTCAGCCACTTCCCAGCTGTGTGACCCTGGGCAAGTCACTTGACCCCCATTGCCCACCCTTACCAATCTTCCACCTATGCGACAATACACCCAAGTACAAGGGTTAAAAAAACAAACAAACAAAAAAAACCAAAGTGGTTTATATCCCACAAGCCTGTAGTAGCAATTTTGCATTTACCCAATCAGCAGCTAGGACTACAGAAAATTGCCATGCTATAAAAGAAATAGAAAATGGGCTAGCTCATGGAAGCCTTCCCTGGGTTAGCCAGGCTGGGGTTAGGGTGGATAGCGTGGATTGGCTGCTCCACACTGTCTTCCCTTGCTGAAAAGTGGATAGTGCAGGCTTGAGACCCATGTAGGTGTAAGAAGGGGTAGCCCAAGGGGATTTGGATCTCATCCTTCTGGTAGGAAAAAGAAGGTGCTTCCAAACAGCTCTCAGACCTTTGGGCAAACAGCAGTGGTAGGGAGGCCCCAGAGGGGAGTGATGGCATGAACTGCAGTAGCTCAGGGATAGCAGAAATGGCAGGAGGTTTCTAAAGCTAATCTGTCCTTAAAAACTGCTCTACAACTTAGAGTGGAGCTAGGGTCCTATAACTCCAGACTTCTGATCGCCAACAATGTAAAATTTAAATTAATATCCAATAACTCCAAGTATTATATTTTATAAAGTTTATTAATAATCACTTGAAGTAGAAAAATAAAAAGAACAAAAGTAAAAACCTGAGTAAAACAACTGAGTAAAATTCTCCTCACCCTACCTCCACATTTCTGGGAGAAGAGAGTGAGGGCGGAGCTACACAAAACTTATATCCTCCTTAAGTTAACATGTAATGTGAGAAGGAACATGGAATGCTGGGAGAGAGAGTTCTGGGGTTCAAAATTCTAATTATACATAAGTTTTACTGATATCTTGTTTTTATATGATCTCAATTTCCTCCACATCCCTCTCTGTCCCTCGCCCAGAGAGTTATCCCATATAACAAAGAATTTTTTTTATTATGAAGATATTTTATTTTACCAATTACATGAAAAAGAAAATTTCCACATAAGTTTTCTGAAGTTATATGATCCTAATTGTCTCCCTCTTTCCCTTCCCTCCCCCTTCCCAGAGCTGGAAAAGATTTTTTTTTTTTAAGAAAAAGAGGAAGAGAAAAACCAACCAGGAAATCTGATCAATATATCAAAAAAAAAATCTGAAAACATGTGCAATGATCCAATGATTCAAGCTTTTGGGACAAGAATTCACTATTTGACAAAAATCATTGGGAAAACAGGAAAGTAGTTTCCCAAGAACTAGGTATAGAGCAACATCTCACACTGTATACCAAGATAAGATCAAAATGGGCACATAATTTAGACATAAAGAGTAATATCATAAGATAATCAGAGAGCATGGAAAACTTTACCTGTCAGATTTGTGGATAAGGGAAGAATTTATGATCAAACAAAGCAGAGCATTACAGGATATAGAAGGTGTAATTTGATTACATTAAATTTAAAAGGTTTTACACACACACACACACACACACACACACACACACACACACACACACAAAAACACCGAATGCAGTCATGAATAGAAGATGAGAAAAAAATTTTTACAAGTTTTCTCTGCAAAGGCCTCCTTTCTCAAATATATTGAGAACTGAATCAAATTAATAAATGGTCAAAGGATAGGAAAAAACTTTCAGAAGAAAAAAAATCAAAGCTATCCATAGTCATATGAAAAAATGCTTTAAATAACTCTTGATTAGAGATATACAAATTAAAACAACTCTAAGGTACCACCTCACATCAATCAGATTGACTAATATTACAGAAAAGGAAAACGACAAATGTTGGAGGAAATATGGAAAAATTGGGACATTGGGATACTACTACACTGTTGGTGGATTGTAAACTAATTTAACCATTCTAGAGTGTAATTTGTAACTTTACCCAATGGGCTATAAGACTGTGCATACCCTATGACCCAGCAAAATTAACTAGATCTGTGTCCCAAAGAGGTAAAAGAAAAAGGAAAATAACCTATTTGTTAAAAATAGCTGTTGTAGCAGTTTTTGTGGTGGCAAAGAATTATAAATTGGGGAGGGAGGTGTTCAACAATTGGAGAATGGCTGACTCTGTTATAGTATATTATTGTCATGGTATATTATTGTACTATAAGAAATGACAAGTAGGATGGTTTCAGAAAAACATAGACTCATTTGAACTGATCTGAAGTGAAGTGGGCAGAACCAAGAGAACATTGTACATAGTGACAACAATTTTATACAATGATCAACTGTTAATGACTGATAATTTAATTATCAGCAATTTAATTATCCAAGACAATTGCAAAGAGTGTAAAATGAAAAATGGTATCTGATCTATTAAGAGTGATAAAGTCTGAATAAAGATTGAAGCAAACCTTTAACTTTATTTTTCTTGGGGGTTTGTTTTTGTTTTTGACTTTGTGTTTTCTTTTGCAAGATGACTGATATGAAAATGTATTTTGCATGACTGTACAATTATAATCTATATCAAATTGCTTGCCCTCTCAAGGAGGGAAAAGGGAGAGAATTTGGAACTCAAAATTTTTAAAAATAAATGTTTAAAAATTTTACATCATAATTGAAAAAAGAAAATCAGAGCATAATAGGGGGGAAAATGCAACTTCCCATACCTGTGTACCTCTTATCTTTGCTAAGGAGTGGGTTGAAGAGAGTCTTCTCATATCTCTTCTTTAGAACTATGCTTATTGGGGGGCAGCTGGGTAGCTCAGTGAATTGAGAGCCAGGCCTAGAGATGGTAGGTCCTAGGTTCAAATCTGGCTTCAAACACTTCTCACCTGTGTGACCCTGGGCAAGTCACTTGACCCCCATTGCCTAGCCCTTACCACTCTTCTGCCTTGGAGCCAATACATAGTATTGACTCCAAGAAGGAAGGTAAGGGTTTTAAAATAAATTAAAAAAAAAGAACTATGCTTATTCTTTGCAGTTCTTCAACATTCACTTTCTTTTTTTGGTAGAATTGTTTACAGTTTACAATTTTACAATATTAGCCTACATGGGAAACACACATACACATGTTACATTTCCATTACAATTTTTTTCCTTCAAAATACATTTTGAATTTAACATGGCTAAAAGAGAACTCAGAAGTCATCTAGTCCAACTCTTACCTGAAACATGAATTCTTTCTTCACCATCCTTATACTCAGCTTCAGCGGGTAAACCTCAAGTGATGGGAAACTAATGATCTTCCAAATCAGCCCATATTCTACTTTTGGACAGCTATGTTTGGAAATTTCTCCTTATGTTAAGTCAAAATTTGTCTCTATATCATCCAACCATTGAATGTACCTCTATACTCAGGAGTATAAAAATATAAAAATATTTTTAATCTCTCTTCTGTATAATAGTTCTTTAGATCTTTGAAGACAGCTCTCATATCCTTCCTAAGTCTTCTCTTCTCCAGGTTAAATATATCTGATTCCTTCAACCATTCACTAATCATATGGCATAGGGGAAGTGTCTCACAATTCTTTATACTACTTGGCTTCAAGTTCCCTCACCATCATGGCTGCTCTTTTTGTACTTATGTTAGCATTTTTATATGCCACCATTCCATTTTTTTGAGATTGGACCTACCTATCTCGCCCGGGCTAAAAGTGCAGTGGCTACTTACTCATGGGGCTCTCCCACTAATAATTAGCATGGAAGCTTTGACCTGCTTTGTTTGTGACCTAGGCTGGTTCATCACAGCCCTCACCCCACCCCAAGACAATTGAATGGGTTCCCACTCCAAAGGGATCACAATATTGGTGCCAGATTTGGTGCAAACACTCCATTGACCTTAACTATACTGCATCTCATAAATTCCCAACTCAAGCAATTCACTAGTCTAAATCCCTGAGCAACAAGGATTATGGACATGCATCACCAGGCCCAATTTGTTGCACCTCTTAACAGAAGTGGCTCAAGAATCGAAGACAATAGTGTTTTCCTAATCTGACCAATGCATAGCACTATGGGCTTTTATCTTTCTCCTTTTGGATACTAGACAAATTAATGCAGCCTAAGAATGGTAATTATTGAATATTAAGGTTGAAGGAGACTTCTATAACCACTAATTGTATGACTTTGGGCAAGAATCACTTCACATCTGTGGACTCCATTTGCCCTTTCTAAAATGGACTAGGTTGGGATAGATGATCTTGAAACCTCAATCCATGATATGACATGGGGAGATCTTTTGAAAGAGGCAGGGATGTTTGAGCTAGATGAGAGAAATCAGAGGGGAAGGAGAGCATATGAGAGCTATACATGGCTTTAAAGGGCTACTTGGAAGAGGCATCATTGACCTTGTTCCACTTGGCTCCAGAAGACTAAATTCGAAGATAAGAGTAGAAGTTGGAGAGAGAGAGAGATTTTGGCTCAGAAGAAGGAAGAACCTCCTAGAGCTATGATAACATGGAATGAGTTGTCTGAAGGAAGCAGAGTCCTTTCTGATAGGGCCTTCAAACAGAAATTATATGCCCACTGGTCAAGAATGTCTTCAGATTCAAAGGGCCAAGTCAAGATGGCAGCTTAGTAGAAGTGAAAACCAAAACACATCTGAATATCCTTCTAAATCAATCTTTAGAAAATTCTTCAAAACAATAGGAGTCAAAGCAGGATAGAGTGAGAAGGCTGTCCCACTGAACACAACTTGAGGGATAGGCAGAGAGAGTTGATTTTCATGGGACAAAGGGGAACTGGAAGTAAAACTGCACACAATAGAGTACTGGTTGACCTCCCCCACCCCCCACCTATTGCACCAGGTTCAGCAACTGAGAATACACTAACATCAAGATCCCAGGAGGCATACTACACCAACAAAGGGTGCTACACTTCAGACGTAACCCTGGAAGTCCCAGGCTCTGGCACTAGCCTTCAGTGGGATCCAGAAGTCCATAGCACTGGGCTCTTTCAAGCCTTTCTGTGGCTGTGATGAAGACATAGACCCAGGGCAAAATGGCCACAAGGCCTAATACTGCAAGCCAGCAGAAGAGACAAAATCAGCAAGGAGCTTTCAGAATTCCCAGTCCACAGGGGGTGGGGAAAGGGTGAGAAAAGGAGCAAATAGCAAAGCAAACAAAAAAAAACACTCAAAAATTTTTATGGGGAAAAAGAGCAAAGAATAGAACCAATTGGGGATGGTGAGATCTAAGCAACCACATGCAAAACTTATTTTAAAAAAAGGGAATTGGAATTGCTCTCAAGCTTTAGAAGAACTAAAAAAAAGAATTAAAAAAACAAATAAGACAGGTTAAAGAAAAATGGGGAATAAAATGAAAGTAATGCAAGAAAGTAATAGCTTAAAAAGCAAAATTGGCCAAATCGAAAAAGAGGCACAAAAATCCAAAGAAGAAAAAAAGTTTCTAAAAAAAGGATGTCTTCAAGGCAATTTGTCTTCAATTACAGGTCAGACTAGTTGAGCCAATGACACAATAGGACAACCAAAAAAAGTCTAATTGGATTTTGTTCACTCATTTCAGTGGTATCCCTTCATGATCCTACTTGGAGTTTTCTTGGCCAAGATATCAGAGTGGTTGGGCATTTCCTTTTCCAGCTCATTTTACAGATGAGGAACTGAAATAAACAAGGTTTAAGTGACATTCCTGGGGCCAAACATCTAGCAAACTGTCTGATGCCAGATTTGAACAAAAGAACATAATTCTTCCTGACTTCAGGTCCAGTAACCCATCCACCGTACTTTCTAGCTGTCCAATGGGATCTTGGGCTTTGCAAACTGAGGGACAGTGTCATTTCCTCCTAAACAAATCCTTAGTGCTGGCCAAAGAAAATGTGAAAGATTGTGCCCAGTTCTAGATTCTACATTTCAGGAAAAACAATGACAAACTAGAGCACTTCCAGAACAGAGCAACCAAAATTGTAAGAAGATTTGCAGAACGTGCCAGGAGATAGTTGAGGAAAATGGTGATGGTAAGCTTAAGAAAGAAAAGGACTTGATAATGGCCTTCAAGTATCAGATTAGCTATCTTGAGTAAGAGTGTTAGACTTATTCTGTTTGTCCGTAGCTGACATAACTTAAACAGAAACATACATTCCAGTATGATAGAAAGAAAAACTATCTAATAAATACAACTTCTGGTCACTTGAGAGTTTCAAAAAACTGTGCATAGGAGAAGATAATGGTGAAAAATGTTACTGTCCTCCTGACAGGGCTTAGATTCAAGTTGAAACATACATTTTTAGACATGGCCATATTTCTTACATATTTTTGGTGGGGGAAAAGAGGGGAAAAGATAAATGTTTATTAAGTGAAAAATTTTTTCATAAAACCAAGGGAAGAGGCTCTGTTTATATTGGAGGAACATCATAAGTGAAATGAACACTTTCTTTAAAGATTGGAGATGTCTGTATACTGACAAGGAATGGCAGCTTACCAAAGGAGGGCAGGAGGAGTCAGGAAAAACTCTTCCATTGTTTGAAAGGTTAAGTTGAAAAAGGATTGATTTTTTTTTTTTTACTGAACTCTATTGGACAGAACTAGGAATAATGGATCAACAATACAGATGGGCAGGTTTCAGGCTCCACATAAGGAAAAATTTCCTATTAACTAGAGCTATCTTAAAATGGAATAGACTACTTCTGGTACAGAGGTGACTCCATCTTCCTCAAGGCCTTTCAGTAAAGCCTGGATGACCACTTACCAGGCATGTTTTAAGAGAGAATTTTTGTTCAGGTAACAGTTGGATTAGGTGATTAGCGACAGTCTCTTCTAGTTCTGATGTTCTGTGTCATCCTATGAATAAGAGGGAGAAAGATTGTTCTAACCTACACCAGGAGACAAGGTCTGATGATTCTAGAAGTTTCAGACAATTCAGAATTCAACCTGCCCTTCTAGAATCCATGTCTTTCATTCAAATTAACCCTGCCTCTTGACTGGTTAACTGCTTTTCCAGCTGCTTTATCTACCCCACACCTGTGATCATGGAACTCTTCTCTCGGGTATGTCCAAAGACATTCTGGATCAGAGAAGCCAGTTCCTTCTTCCCTCTCTAAGCCAGTCCTTACTCAGGGACCCTATTCGCTCTTTCACCTCATCTAGCCCATTGTCACATGCTTTCCTTGTGACCCCATATTCTCTTTAAGTGTCTATCCTGCCTATGAGGCCCATTCTTCCTGCCTCCTCATTTGATCCTGTTCTCTAGTCCTTCTCCTTATCTTCACTCTGTGAATCTAACTTTTTTTCTGTGCCCTCCATTCTTTTCTTCATGTCTTCATCCTGACATTTTCCACATTCTCTCCTCTCCTGCTTTTTTCCAGTTCTTTCCCAATATTACTCACCTCTTCTTCTTTTTTTCCCAAATCTAATAAGATGAAATTTGTTAGGCATAAATGTAAAGTCATACCCTTGGGTACAAAAAATCAACTTCACAAGTACAGGATCAGAGAAGGTTGGCTAGATAAGTTCTTCTGAAACCACCCACCTCTTCTGATGATCTGATGACCTAATGTCTCCTCCTCATGACCTTCCTTTCTCTTTCAGGGCCCCAAGCCAATCCATATCCCTGGCACTGGCACTGGGGGCAATGGTTTTGAGTTATGGGAAATTGGCTGCTTCAGCACTGAGCGCAGTCTTGCCAAGAAGCTCAAGAACAATCCTTTCTATCCCTTCTTTCAGCAGCAGCCTAATGGTGAAGTAGGGAGCTGGGAACATCAGGGAGAGAGGGAGGTGAGGGGGAAACAGGGCTCTGGGAGCTGATACGGGAACACATTGGAACATGGGGAACAGAGGGGACACAGGGAAGGGCAAAAACCAGACAAGAGAAGACAAGAGGTATCAGTAAAGTGGACAGGTGAAAGAACAGAAGACAACTCTGCTCTAACACTCTACCTGCTGTTCCAACAGTTTATGTGCTAGACTATTACCAGGACACCTTGTGGAAGGGGATTCTGCTTTTTTTAGTCTGCGTTGTACTCTTGAGCCTTGGGATTTTCACTAAGGTAGGAATCCCCATCTATCTCCTTATATATTTTCCATATCGTCTTTTGACTCTTCCTTCTTATTCCTCCCACATTCTCACCCATCTCCTCCTTTCTCACCTTTCTCCTCCTTATCTGTTCCCTGTGAAACCCTCAGGCTGGATATCTGCTATCCCTCATTCTGGCTCCATGACCAGGCCTCCTCCCTTTCCAATCCTACATTTTCTGTATTGGTATATTTTATGCTGTTTCTTGCCATCAAGTCATCTCTGGCAATTTGCTATTGCCTCCTCAGATGAACTAGACATGACATTTTCCTCTGTGAACCTTTGTGTCACCTATGATTTTGATTCTTCCTAAACTGTGATATTCCATGATTCGCCACTTTGTAGAATCGCCAGAAGACACTGGTGTTAAGAAGATAATAATCATCACAGCTAGCACTTTATATAATGCCGTAAGGTTTGCAAAGCACTTTACTAACATTACCTCATTAGATCTTCACAACCACCCTGGGAGGTAGGTGCTACTATTATTTCCCATTTACAGAGGAGGAAACTGAGGCAGAAGAATCCCATGTCTAGGATCACACAGCTAGTAAGTGTCTGAGGCTCAATTTGAACTCAGATGTTCCTGAGTCCAGGTTCAGTGCTTTTCCCACTGCGACACCTTAGATGAGATTTTGTGTCAAAGATAAAGTTGGGACCATTGTGCAACTATCCAAATGCAGCCCAGCTTACTCTCTTCTTATGATTTAATTCTGGGTCCACATCCTTATTCATCTTCCATGTCTGTTCAAGATTTGTGTACTGATAGATGAACCCTGTGGGTTTCCCATCCAATTACATGTCATGCTAAGTAATAAGCATTCATTCTTCATCCATCATCCATTTTCTTTTGTGGATTGTTTGGCCAATAGAGTGGCCATGTTATACCTGGAGAGACTCTGAAGTATTTTGTGACTTGACACAATATCATTCACAAATAGGAACATCTGGAAGACTAATCTGACCTTAAGTGAGGGAAATACCTGATTGGAGGAGAACTTTTAAAGCTGTTCTTTGTTCGCAGAATTAAACATTTTCTTAAGAGCTACAAACACTATATAGAACAAACCTCAGTTTTTGACCCAAGCTTTGTTCTGGTGGGGAAAATCCTCCTTAAAAGCCTGACTGTTCCTTTCTTACATTTTATATTAAAGTTACCCTTGAAATGTGCATAGGTCACTTCACAGAGGTTTATAAAACTGAGAAGGTAGCCATATGGATGGGCTAGTAGTTACTGATTATCTTCTCTGTCACTATTTTGTTTTTTATCAGCAATAATATTGTCTGTAATTTTTTCTCTACTCTGAAGCTGGAGTGGAGATTCATGGTTACAGAAGGCATTTCTAACAAGTGACATACTGATAGATGGGTTGATAGATACCAAAAGTGGTCCTAGTAGACGAATGCACCCGTTTTTCAGAGATCCAGCCATTGCTAAGTACAGTGATACTTCCCCAGCAATTTGGCCAATAGGTGATTAATTCATTATCTCTTTGCTATTGGCAAAACATGTCCCCCAAGAAAAAGACCAAATATTTCCTGGTCCCAAATGGATCCCTTTCCACCATGATAATGGCAAAGTGTTGTAAAGGGGGCAGAATGGGATAAGAACCACAGTTTGGGGACCATCTATAAGGATTCATTTTAACTCTAAGTGTGAGTTCTTGGCCCACTGACCACCAAATTAATATAGATGGTTGGGAGTACTGAACCACATCAGTGTTGATGTTCTTGTTATCAATGAACTCAAAACACATGAAGACATAACCAAGAGTATTTCTTTCAAGAAGAGAATTATCAGGTGCCAGACATGGAAAGCACTAAACATCTCTGTCCCTGTCTCTCTTACACACACACACACACACACACACACACACACACACACACACACACACACACAAAATTGGATCAAGACTGGAAATGAATGATTAATGATGTCCTACCACAAGTATAATTTCCAAATCAGATTCCTGTATAGATGATAGGATTATCGATTTAGTGCTGAAAGGGATCTCAGAAGTCATCAAGTCAATCTCATTTTACAGCTGAAGAAACTGAGGCCTAAAAGTAGTCTGGCTATAGTCACAAAGTCAGCAAGCATCTGAGGTCCTAGACTTCAAGGCCAGTAATCTTCCTACTCTTAAGACCAGGGTCTTGTTTGATGGTGACATTTACTGATATTAGGTGATTCATAAAATAAGGAGGCATGCAGGTCAAAATGGTTTGTGGCTGTCATTGAGGACATCTTCCATAAATGCTAAGGCCTAGCAGATATGCCTGTTTACGAATGACATTTTGTTCCTAACATAAGACCTTCCCCACTACCACCACAGCCTTGAATATTCCTGAGCCCCCTTAAAAGATGTGTGGCCACTCAAAGGAGACTGCCATAACAATACACACAATAAAAACAAATGGAAGAGAAATGCCCATCATTCTAAGTAGGACATTCAGTTGAAAGAATGATCTAAACCAATGATTCCCAAAGTGGGCACTATCGCCCCCTGGTGGGTGCTGCAGCGATCCTGGGAGGCAGTGATGGCCACAGGTGCATTTATATTTCCTGTTAATTACTATTAAAATTTTTAAAAAATTAATTTCCAGGGGGCTAAGTAATATTTTTTCTGGAAAGGGGTCAGCAGTAGGCCAAAAAAGTTTGGGAACCACTGAGTTAGACTATCGTTGAATAAATACTTCTGATAGACAAGGAGTTTGAACCCAGAGTTAAACAGGAATAAGAGAAAAGGTTGGATTCATTTTAAGAAATCTTACAGTATCCTCCATGACCCTTGGTTCCTTCCTGACACGAAAAAACATCTTATTAACATTATTATGGATGTTAAATCATAGAAAACCAGAAGCTTAGAAGAATCAAAATTGTGAGTAGCCCAAAAGCCAATGGAGAGATGCCCAATGGACATAATTAGATGATAGTATTTGATTTGCTTACAAGAGGTGGTATAAAGATATCAGTCCTGGAATGTAGGGTTGGAAAAGGAAGTGGGGTCTGCTTACCTCCCCAGAAGAGAAGATAATAGATGAAAAGAATAAGGGCTACATTGGCTCATAGGAAATATTAAAAGACTTACAAGGAAACCCCCAGCACGTTTGTAGGTTCTTTGCGGGAGTATCAGTGGGAAGACACAAACAAGTATAGCACAGGAGGAGAAAATGTGAATGGGAAGCAATCTGAACTGCTGAAAGGAGTATCCTCATGGATAAAGCCAAAGCTGTACGGCAGCAGCCTCCAAGTATCTCCCTCCTCTCTTCCCTCTATCTCCTTTTATCTCCTCCTATTTCCTCATGCCTGTCCACCTTCTACCCTCTCCCATCCCTTTTCTGGATTTTTGACAATGCCTCTACTTAACCTTGGGACTACAGGTGGGTGCTCAGCAGACGTGGGGTTTCCCTGCCTACGGAATTGGAGTTGCTCTGTGGCTCATATTGTCATCGATACCGAGGCGCCGCCTCATCTTGAACCACACTCGAGGGATGTACCACTTCTCCATCCAGGGACGCACCGTGTGTCAAGGGCCCATGCACCGCGTCTACATTCGCCTCGCCGTGAAATCTGATGGTATTCAGCATGGCTGGGGAGCAAAGAGTCTGACTGGGAGGTGGGAATGGAGTCAGGCCCCTCGGGGACAGGGACCAGAGGAGCAGTAAGTTGGGGTCTCTGATGGGATAGGGCTTAGGAGCCAGGCCCTGGGACAAAGATACTGGAAACGAGGATGGAAAATTGGAAATGGAGAGACAGAGGAATGGAGACAAGGACTTCAAGGCAGGGGACTAGGTGAAGGAGCTCAGGTTAGAATCCAAAAGGTAAAGAATGGGTTCAGGAAACTGGGACTGGAGGAAGAGGGTCAAAGACAGAGTTAGGAAGCTGGTAAAAGAGAAAAGGAGCTCGGGTCAGGCTCAGAAAGCGGGGGGTCGTGTGTTGAAGTTAGGAATGAAGTCAGGGAGTTAAAAACGGGGACAGGAGTGTGGAGAAGGGATCAGCCGAGCTGAGGTGTTGATAATAGGGTCTGTGGCATTGGGAGAAGGTCAGGGATCTGAAAATATGTCCAAGGAACTGGCCTGGGGCAAGAGATTAGAAGGTCCTGGGGCTAAGGCCAGGGAGATGCAGATCAGGGTCAGGGATGTGGAAACTGAAGAGGGAATTAAAAACCTTAGAACAGGTGTGTGAAGTAAGAGCCAATATAAAGAAAGGGAATCAAGGACTGAAATTGAGAGCTTGGAGACAGGGCTTAGAATGGACTAAGGACTAAGAGTGGGGAACATGTCTCAGGCCCCCCGTTACTTCATCTTCTTAAAAAAAAACACTTTATCTTCTGTCTGTCTTATAAATGCCTACTATTTTGATTCAAAGGCAGAAGAGTGGTAACAGCTAGATAATTGGAGTTCAGTGACTTGTCTAGGGTCAGGAAGTGTCTGAGGCCACATTGGAACCCAGGACCTTCCAACTCCAGGCCTGGCTCTCTAGCCACTATGCCACATAGCTGCCCCTCCTCTTTTACTTCGAAGGTGGGGGAAATGGGAGGAGGGGGCGTCCCTGGCTGCTAGGTAGGGTAGCACTGAGATTCCTTCTCCCTCTGTAGCCTATGGCAGGTACTTCTTCCAATTGGTCTTCTGTGGCTACAAACTGGAGCCACTGGTACTGGTTAAGCTGTCAGAACATTATGAGGTAAGGACTTGATGGACCTCTCCTGATCCCTGGACTTTCTTCTGATTTCTCCCCTCCCCTGCTGATGATGTGAACTTCTCTCTATGACGATGTCCACTCCCTCCTCCTAACCTGCTTACACCATGGTTGCCCCCATGAACCTCTGGCCTCTCAACATCACTAACCATTTGCATGGCATCCAATAACCCACACTGCATAGAAGAGCTTTTTGTTTTTCATTTATTTATTTATTTATTTATTTATTTATTTATTTATTTATTTATTTATTTATTTGTTCGTTTGTTTGTTTTAAACCCTTACCTTCCATCTTGGAGTCAATACTGTGTATTGGCTCCAAAGCAGAAGAGTGGTAAGGGCTAGGCAGTGGGGGTCAAGTGACTTGCCCAGGGTCACACAGCTAAAAAGTGTCTGAGGTCAGATTTGAACCCAGGACCTCTGATTTCTAGGCCTGACTCTCAATCCACTGAGCTACACAGCTTCCCCCTAGAAGAGCTTTTTAAAATGAGGATCATTTATGGCCAAATCAGGCCAAACCAGACGCACAAGTGTGCATTCATGAAGTGCCTATTATTATATGGCAGGAACTGAGCTAGTACCTAGAGACACAAAAACAAAGCCTGAACGACTCCTTACTCGAAATGAGCTTACCCTCTACTGGGAGAGATGAGAATACATGGAAATACACAATTTCATCATCATATGATCAATATAAAGTGACTAACTACACATATAGTTTGGAATCAGGAACGATCTCAATCAGGAAATGTTGCTTCCAAGAAAGAGAAGGACTTTCCTACAAAGTGGAGATAAGTTGAGAGATCATTCCAGGCAAGCAGTATGACCAATGGAAAGGGCTGGAAATGGGAGATAGAGTGTTGCCTCAGTTTCCTCATCTGTAAAATGGAGATATTAATAGCACTCACCTCCCAGAATTGTCGTGAAAATATTTATCAAGTTCTTTCCAAACCTTAAAGGGCTACCCATATTTTTATGGCATCATCATTATTATTAATATAATTAAATAACATGTTTATTATTGTTATTTTTATTATATGTGTGTGAAAAAGAGGGATAAAGAAGTCGGACCAGTTCACAGAACTCGGGAAGTAGAGTAATGTCCAATAAGGCTGTAAAAATTGGTATGGGCCAGGTTGAACAGAGTTTTCAAGATAAACAGAATCATTTACATTTTATCCTAGAGGCAATAGGAACCCACTGGAGTTGATTGAGTAAGGGAGTCATATATTGAGACCTGTGCTTAAGGAAAATGTTTTGGCATCATTTTATAGGTTGCGCTTGAGGCAGGGCGATCAGTTAAAAGACAGAATAATTTAGGTCAGAGACAGAAAAAGAGACAAAAAGGAAGAGACAGAGAAAGGGGAAGAAGCAGCAGAAAACAAAGGCAGAAAAAGAAGAAGGTGAAACAGAGGAAAAGACATGGAGAGAAATGAAGGCAGAAAATAAGTCAGGGGCACACAGAGACAAATATGGAGATAGAGAAGAGCCTGAGGTGACAGAAGTTGACACAGATGGAGTGACAGAGAGAGTCAGGGATATTAAGAAAGAAAGAACAAGAAGTTGAAACAAACTGAAAAGGAGAAAGACAGGAGATGAGACAAACAGACAGACAGGGAGAGACAGAGGGCAACAGGGAGAGAGAAAGTAAGAGGGTGAAGTGGTCAGAGCTTCAGGGTCACACACAGCCAGAGGGTGCTCATGACAAACAGTGACTTTCTCTAGCACACAGCCATCATTCATGTATATGCATGTACACAAATAATTACATCCAGCTTCATCTTTGCTGAGTTCTTGGATAGAAGGAGCTGACTAGGGTCCTGGAGTGGGGTCCCTAGTTCCTATGAGGACTGAGGGACTGTGAGCCTTGTTTAAGAACATGAGCCACTAGGGCCAGTGGGTCTGGCCTCCCCTAGGGCCCTCTAGCAGGTAGCTCCCCTCTTGTCTAGCCTATAACCCCACATCAGTCAGTGGAGGAGAGAGGTGGGCCCAGACTCTTTAGAGGGTAAGGCTTCTAACTCCTAACTCCTTAGCTCACACTGTTCCTCTCCTAGTCCAACGAGGCCTCAAAGTTCTTGAGCACAAAGCCACACTCCCTCACTATACCTATTTTAAATATGAGAGGATAGGTGCAGAGAGGGAAAGGAAGAGCCTTTCCCAAGCTTCCTCAGTGAATCAAGGCCAAAGGCTCATGTCTCTGAAGATTAGGCTCTAAGAGACCAAGTTCTAGATCTTTCCGGGCCCCTCTTCCCCACAGAAAAGTCCTGTCTCCCTCCCCTCATGTCTTCTTTGCCTCTCCAGCAATTGGAATTCCTGGGTCGCCATATGGCTCGCAAACTGAACTTGAACTACTTTGACTGTTCATCTTTGTCCTACCGCCATGTTGTCCGCCACTGGCCACTGGGATCTCTATACAGTCCTGGAATTACCAAACGCCACCTGACTGGCTATAGACAGTATAGCCAGTATCAAGATGAAGAAGCTTGAGAATATCAACATGGATTGTGAAAGAGTGGCCCCACAGCTCCCCTCACCCTTCCCCAGCATCCCACCCAAATGTCTTAGGTCTTTTACTTCCCTGTCTATTTTTCCACCTGTAACCCTTACTGCCCCTGGGTAATGAGGGTTTGAGGCCTATCCCTGCTCATCCTCTCAATAAAACTGGTCCCTCTGAGCCCCCTGAGGTCTCGGTGGTCTTCTTTGTCATTTACATTCATATGATGTCCTGTGTTTTTACAAGGAGAGTCCTTTTCAACAATATGGACATAGTAGAAAAATAGAAATCTTCAGTTTTACAAATGAGGAAAGAAACTAAAGTCCATAGATGTTTAGTAAGGTAGTACATACTGTCAATATAAGCCAGAATTCAAACATGGGTCTCCTACCTCAAAGACCAATAATCCCTCTGCCTCTTCAGTCTCTGGCTAAATATCAGAACTGACATGGGAGCAACACACTCAATTTTGTAGCAGGGTCTCACCCCAAGAATGGAGGACCCAAACTGGTTCGCTCCAGAAGTAAGAAAAGAATTTTGTTTGAAGAAGTGGTTTTTGGTAGTAAAATAGCCTAATAGTTGGTGCAATAGTCTGGAGGCTAATCAGGTAGCCCTAGGGCTGATGGATAAGCCCAGGGACGAGTAGAGTAGCATCTTTGGAGCTTGATAGCATGAAATAGTAGCTCAGCTACAGAGTGGCAGCTTCCTCATAGGAGTGGAGCTTCCACTGTAGCGTAGCTGCTACCACCAAGTTTTGGCAGCTTCCACACCCTGTGGATCAGATTTGGTATATTTATTGAGGTCTAGTAACTTAGCATCTTCCTTTCCAAATTCAGGTGGAGGTATGTTTTGGAGTTTGTTGTCATAGAGAATAAGGAGCATTGTTGTGTGGAGATGCAAAGCATGGAATCCTTGCAAAGGTACAGGGATAGCCTCACCCAGAATTCCAGGGGACCCCCGGAGAACTTTGGGTGAGGGGGCAGTTGAGAAGGGTTGGAGACAGTTAATTTGTGGGAGTGGATGGGAGCAGACACTGTGCTTGCTACTCCTGACTTGGGGTTTCTCCTGAGGTGGCCATTGTAGCATAAGCCAGTGGTTTCTACTCATAGGGTTAGCCTGTTTGTTATTATTATTCTTCATTAATATAGTTATATAATTACTTAGTGATTAGAGAGTAAGATATTTATCAATAGCAAGAGAGCCAGTTTTAGTTAAGTGCTTCATCCCCTCCAGTGAGGAGGGGGGAAGGGCGGCATCAATTTAACAGTTCAGGGTCACCTTTCCTTTATTCAAATACCTTCATTAACTTCTCTAGTTTTCCTTGTTATTACTTAATATAACCTTTACCTTCAAATCTGTGCCTGATAATTATTTGGGAAGATACTCACAACTCAGTCTGTACATTTAGTTTGAATCCTGTTGGCTGCCAGTTTAAGAAGATCTCCTCTGTCCTCAACTGTTAGATAACTAATTTCTATATATTCATCATACTGACCTGTGAGGAATATAAATTTAAGAAAAGGAACATCAATTGGGGTTTCAGCCATAACTGAAACTTACCAGAAGAATCTTATTCCTGTCTTCATTACCAAGCCAGGAGTGTTTAGCCCCCTCCTTTTCCTCACTGAAGCCTGTCAATCTCTGGCTCTTAACTTAAAGCTCTATTTGGCCCTGACACATTTATCTGCTTCTCCAAACTATCTGTTATTATCATCATAACAGCATGCACAAGAAGAGGGATTCTTCTGGAATGCCAGAGTCCCCAATGTGCAAGGTTCATGTTCTTCCATTGTCCACCTTGTTGTCATTTGTCAACTTGGGAGAGGTCTCGCTGCCCTTCTAGAGTGGGAACATGAGGAGGGTAGTGTTGTACTTTGGAGGACCACGATAGGTAATTATTCCCAAGAACACAAAGTTAATGCCTAGTATAGAATGATACAGATCTAGTACACAGAGTGGATAATTGAAGAATTTACAGTTCATGCTTTACTAATGCTGAAACTACAGATTTTCTAGTTGGTGTTTAAGGAGTGCTAAATGAGAAATGTAAGATTTCAGAGTTTGAGGGTCCTGTTCCTATTACTACCCATTACTGCCCACTGTCAGCCCAAACCAGAACCAGGTTTTGTTTTGTATTGTTTTGTTTTCCATGGGGTACAGAGGGTTTTTATTATGACAGTTGAGTAGAAGGAGCCCTCTAGACTCAATGCAGCTCCTCCTCAATTCCTGCTCCTCCAAGATTCCACAACCCTTTCCCCCTCCTCCTACCCAGATAAACTGCCACAGGAGGGGCAAGGGTTAGGGAATAAGGGTCTGCTCCTCATCAGTAAAGAAAGCATTCTCACAGATCAGCATCTAGTTATAATGTAGGGAAGGAGGGATTAGCTGCACTTATGAGCCCCCAATTCATGGCTCCCTGTGGGCAACTGGGAAGGGGAGCCCTAAAACAGGAAGGATCTGGACTATTGGGATGTGCTGAGGCATATATGATGGGAAGGCATATTTATGTGACATCTGGGGTGCTCCCTCTCATGAGGAGAAAATCTACATCAAGTTCAATGTGCTATATGGATCTACATCCACTCAAAAATTCATAGCTCTACTACCATCTTTGCCAAGATGCTTACTTCTACTACTGACCTGGTAGATGCAAAGGTATTTAATAAAAATAGGAGACTAATAAAAATAAGAATAAGGTATTTCTCCATAAGCCTATAAATATATATACCATTTATTAGAAGAGTAAAAAAGCTATGTAATATATGGAAAGGCCCATACATTATTGACACTATCTTGAAGGGCTACCAATGATTTTTGTTGATGTCATTACATTGCCTCCACTGTGTTTCTGGCTGGGGTAGCAATGTGTTGATTCCCAGTCATCCTGATTACTTACTGGTCTCCTAGAGCCATATCTTCACTAGTCTTCATGACTGCCAAGCTTCTCTCTGCTATTAGCTCCTGGTTTTATCTCTTCAGGGCATCTATTGACAACCTCATTTGCTCTCTAATATGGGACAGTGACTAAAAAAGCCTCTTTATGTTAGAGCATATTGATTGCAGGACAGGGGGGATAGGTGACTCCTTGGTTTGAGGCCCAGAGACAGAATGTCCTAGGTTTAGAGCTAGCCTCAGACACTTCCTAGCTGCATGATGCTAGGTGAATCACTTAACCCTCACTGCTTAGCCCTTATTTCTCTTCTGCCTTAGATTCAATACACAGTATTTATTCTAAGATGGAAGGTAATGTTTAAAAGGAAGAAAAGAGCAGACTGATGAGAGTGGGGCCAAAAAAGACAGAGCGAATTAAACATTGATACTGAACTCTATCAACCCAAGTCTCTAAACAAAATTAAAAATTAAAAAAAAAATGTCTAATCAGAATTCTGAGTGGGATAACATCAAAAATTAGAGGAACTTGGTTTTCAAGTCCAGGACAGCTTAGGAGGACAACAAAGGAGGTCTGTGAATATCAGAGTGGGATTGGTTGGAAGTGCAATTGGATGTGGGGCCTGGAGGCAGTGTTAGAAGAGTAGTGGTGGCACCAGGAATACTCACCTGGCCAGACCCTGTTAATACAGGGGAGAAGATTAGGCACAATTGGCATTCTTTTGCCCTTCATTCAGTTCCAGGGTGAAGAGGAGTGATTAAGGTCTGTGGTTGCAAGAGAGCAGACGTCCTACCTGGTTAAGAACCAGAGAACAGACTAGGAGGATTGTGACCAGAATTCTCCCTGGATCACACCACCTTGGAAGCACTGAAAATCCTTAGGCTCTCAGATCCAGCTACAAACGCTCAGGCTAACCATCATCCTTCCTATCCCAGAAGTGAGAAAAGCTCAACTTTAAAATAAAGTCCAAAGTTAAGAAATAGACTGAAAAAGGGAGCAAACAAACCCACTCAAAAAAGAACCTGACAGTAAAAATTTTCTTTAATGACAGAGAGGATCAAGACACAAATTCAGAGGAGACAATGATTTGGAAAATGTCAACAAACAAACCTGCAAATAAAAACATATATCAGATCTAAGTCCAGCAAGAATTTTTAGAAGAGCTAAAGAAAGAGATGAAAAAGGAGCAAAGAGATTGTTTTTAAAAATCCAAGCATGGTAGAAAAAATTGGGAAAATAAATTACAAGAATGCAAGAAAATTATGAAAAGAGAATGAACATCTTGGTAAAATAAGTTCAAGGAGCAACTAGATGGCTCAGTGTATAGAGAACCAGACCTAGAGACAGGAGGTACTGGATTCAAATCTATACTCAGATACTTCCTACCTGTGTGACTGAGCAAGTCCCTTAACTCCAAAGACTTAGTTAGCCCTTACCCTTCTTTTGCCTTGAAGCCAATACTTAGTGTTGTTTCTAAGATAAAAGGTAAGAGTTTTCAACAAAGTAAGAAACAAACAAAAAAAATTACAAAACCTGTTGAAGAAGAAAAACTGTAGAAGAAAAGAACTTCTTAAAAATTTTAATTGGTCATGTGGAAGCTAAACTCCAGAAGATTTAAAGAAACAATAAAATCAAAATCAAAAGACTGAAAAATAGAAGAAAATGAAATATTTTATTGGAAAATAGATTGAGGAGAGATAATTTAAGAATTATTAGATTACCTGGAAAACATGACCAGTAAGAGAGCCAGGATGTCATATTTCAAGAAATTATAAAGATATTTTATTTTATGAATTACATGTAATGACAAATTTCCACATAAAATTTCTAAAGTTATATGATCCAATTTATATATCCCTCCTACCTCCCAGAGTTAGCAAACATTTGATCTGGGTTACATGTGTATAGAAATTATAAAGGAAAATATCCAAATATTATAGAAGCAGAAGGCAAAGTAGAAATTGAAAGAATCCATCAATTACCTCATGAAAGAAGTTCCAAAAGGAAAATTCCTTGGAATATTATATCCAAATTATAGAGTTCCTGGGTCAATAGGGAAAATACTACAAATATTCAGAAAGAAAGATTTTAAATATCATGGAGTTAAAATCAGGATCACACAAGACTTAGCAGCTACAATTTACCATATAGGAATAGAGGACTTGGATTAGGAAGTCAAAGGAGCTAGGATTATAACCAAAAATAACCTGGCCAGCAAAACTGAATGTAATGCTATAGTGGGGTGAATGGCTATTTAATGAAAGAGGACTTTCAAGCATTCTTGATAAACAAAACTAGATATGAATAGAAATTATGACATTCAAACACAAAACTCAAGAGAAATTTTTTTAAAAAAAAGGTAAAAATGAAAGAGAAATCATAAGGGACTCAATAAAGTTAAATCATTTGCATTGCTATTTAGGAAGATGATACATGTAACTTCCAAGAACTTTATCATCATTAGGGCAGTTAAAAGGAGTAAACATAGAGGGTATGAGTGTGAGTCTATTCTGCTGATATGATCTTAGAAAAAGAATGGAATGTGAGAAAGACTTCCTGACTCCAACTGTAGAGATCTCTGCACTGCCATTCCTCTCTTCAATAAAACTCCAGTCATTACCCCTAGAATCAAATATAAACTCCTCTGTTGGCCATTAAGGCCCTTTACAATCTCACTTTAGCCATCCTTATAACTCACTACTCTCCTTCACACTGGCCTAACTGACCTTAAAAATAAACATAGGACCCAAAGAGATCATAGGGAAAAAGACATGTACAAAAATATTTATAGCTTTGCTCTTTGTGGTAGCAAAAAAAACTGGAAAATGAGGGTATGCCCGTCAGTTGGGGAATGGCTGAACAAATTGTGGTATCTGTTGGTGATGGAATACTATTGTGCTTAAAGGAATAATGAAATGGAGGAATTCCGTGTAAACTGGAAAGACCTCCAGGAATTGATGCATAGTGAAAGGAGCAGAGCCAGAAGAACATTGTACACAGAGACTGATACACTGTGGTAAAATAGAATGTAATGGATTTCTGTACTAGCAGCAATGCAATGACCCAGGACAATTCTGAGGGATTTATGGAAAAGAGCGCTACCCACATTCAGAGGAAGAACTACAGGGGTGGAAACACAGAAGAAAAACAACTGCTTGAACACATGGGTTGATGCGGACATGATTTTGGAAGTAAACTCTAAATGACCACCCTAGTACAACTATCAATAATATGGAAATAGGTCTTGATTGATGACACATAAAGAAACCAGTGGAAACCACAGGGGTGGAGTTGGAGGTGTGGAGAGAGTAAGAACATGAATCATGGAACCATGGAAAAATTTTTTCTAAAAAAATAATAATAAAGTGTCAGAGATGTTGAGAAAAAAAATGAGTTCTGAAACTCAAAAAAATAAAAATAAAAAATAAACATAGGAGAACAGAAATATTCAATGCACCATTTTGGAACATAATGCAATAAAATTACATTCAATAAAAAAAACCTATGAAGCACAGATGAAAATTTAATAGAAAGTTAAATAATCTAACCCTAAAGAATGGATCAAAGAATAAATCAAAGAAATAATAATTTGATCAAAGATAAAGTTGTGATTGAAGAGACATATTACATATACAAAAAAAACCTCATGAAAGAAATAGTGAAGGATGGTATGCTTTAACTTGCAATCAGAGCTCAACAGTTCTTTCATTGACTGAGGATGGCTTTTATTATTATTTTTTTAATCATTAGTCCCTTGGGGTTATCTTAGAATTTTGTTTTGCTGATAAGTTTAGTCCTTCAAAGTTGATCATTGTATACTATTTCTATTATTGTATATCCTGTTTTGGTCCTGCTCATTCACTTTGCATCAGTTCATATGAGTTTTTCCAGGTTTTTTCTGAACTCATTCTGTTTATAATTTTTTTGGCACAATATTTTTCCATTATACCCATACACCACAGTTTGTTCAGCCATTTCCCAATTGATGGATGCTCCCTCAGTCTTCAGTTCCTTACCACTACAGAAAGAGCTGCTAAAATATCTTTTTTTTTCCAAGTAGGGCCTTTTCTTCTATCTCTGATCTCTTGGGTTATAGACATATTAGTGGTATTGCTGGGCCAAAGGATGTGCAGTTTTATGAGCCTTTGGACATGGTCCTATATTAGTCTCCAGAATTGCGAAAGTTTACAGTTCCACCAGTTTTTATACATCCCCTCTGAAACAAGTAGATAGTCTTGATGGTTGTTTTTGTAGAGGTGAGATACCAAGGTTTTATTGGGTTCTTGGTAACCCACAGTGATGAGGCCTACAATCCTCCTCACTGGGCCAGTGCATTCAGACTCACAGATAGATGTGAAAAAACAGGACAAAGGTTTATTTTAAACACAGTATGATGAAAGGGAGGATCAAAGAAAGTAGGATATCCTAATCTAAGGGATCTAGCTAATTTCCCCCCTTCTACAACCCCTGCAAATGGATTTCTTCTGGTCTTCCATGCTCCTTAAAATTCCCCGGCTATCTGACTATCTGATGCTAATAATCTTCCCAGATAAAATTAGGTAAGATTTATAGTTTTTCAGAGTAGTTTAGGTTGACCCTTTATCTCAGGGATCAACGTCTTTGGGTTAGGCCCAAGATGTCTTCAGGTCTTCCCCCACAGACAGTTTACTGGCTTGCCAGCAGAGATCTTTGCAGCAGTTGGGAACACTCTCTCAGGACACTGGAAACACAAGTGGATCGCAAAGTAGGCAGGATTTATCCAACTGGATATCCAATAGGATAGGTAGCTTTGGCTTCAAGGGGATAAGAAACCAAACCTTTTCTGGGTTCACACAGATAGCAAGTAGGAGGAAGTTACCAGCCTTAGGCTGTTTCCCCAACAGGAAGTCCAAAAGCCCTTTGGCTGCTCTCTGTGTCCACTTTTATATATTCCCCACATTCCAGAATAAGGTGTCCAGTTCCATAGGATGCAGTAATGTCCAGCACACTGATCTCTGTGCAAAATCCTTTTTCCTACCTGTTTGCACCCATTTCTCTCCTTTCCTCATTATACTTCCAACTTTTATCGTTTTCCTTTTTGAACATATTAGTCACTGTGATAGATGTGAGGTGGTCCTCAGAGTAGTTTTATTTGTGTTTCTCAAATAGTGATTTGGAACATTTTTTATATGACTAGAAAGTTTTAATTCCTTCATCTGAGGATTGCCTGTCCATATCCTTTGACCATTTGTCAATTGGAGAATGCTTTGTATTCTTATAAAAATTTAACTCAGTTCTTTATATATTTGAGAAATGAGGCCTTTTTCAAAGAAATCTTTGCTATAATTTTCCCCCCTCAGTTTGTTGTTTCTCTTCTAATTTTGGTTACATTGCTTTTGTTTGTGCAAAAACTTTTAAATTTAATGCAAAGTTATTTTTTCATATGTTATAATGTTTTATGTCTTGCTTAGACAAAATTAAATAAATTTTAGACAAATTCTTTCCCTATCCATGACAGGCAAACTATTCCATGCTCCCCTGATTTGTTTATGATATCATTCTTATTTTATATCCATTTTGACTTTTTGACTTACCTTGGTGTATGGCATGATATGTGGGTCTATGCCTAGTTTTTGTCATACTGTTTCCCAGTTTTCCCAATAATTTTTGTGGAATAGTAAGTTTTTCTTCCAAAAGCTTAGATCTTTGGGTGTGTCAAACACTAAATTTCTATGGTCATTTACTACAGTGTGTTGAGTGCTTAATCTATTCCACTGATCCACTTCTCTTTTTCTTAACCACTACCAGATTATTTTGATGGTAGTCACTTTATAATACAGATTTAGATCCAGTACAGCCAAGCAACCTTACTTCATGTTTTTTTTTAATTAATTCCCTTCATGGTGGCTTTTTATTCTTCCATATGGATTTTATTGTTTTTTCTAGCTCTATTAAAAGTTTTCTAACTCTATTTGAGTATTTTAATTGGTATAACACTTAATATGTAAATTAACTTAGGTAGATTTGTAATTTTTATCTTCTCTTTTCCCAATCACCAACCTGCTTTTTAACTTTTTGTGTGTTTTCTACCCTAATAGTAATTCTACTGTAAGAGTTCCTTATATATTTTGCTTGATAATACATGTAAAACCCAGATCAAATTGTTTGCCAGCTCTAGGAGGGGAGAAGGAAGGGAAACAATTTGGATCATATAACTTTGGAAAACCTATGTGGAAACATATTATATGTAATTGGTAAATAAATACATTTAAAAAAAAAATATAATAAGTTCCTTGAGAGCAGAAACTGGCTTTCTTTTTTCTTATATTTATTTAGTATTAAACCCAGAACAGGCAAAAAAGAGACACTTAATTAATGCTTGTTTCCTTCCTTTCTTGCTTGCTTTCAGCCTGATTGACTAAAACCATTCATACCAAGGATGTTATTGGTGTACATTAGATTGTGAACTCCTTAGGGCAGGAATTTATTTTTGTTTTTCTTCATTTGCTCAGCATCTAGCAGAGTGCCTGACATAAGTTGGTTTTGTTCAATATGTCCAACTCTTGGCAACCCCTGTTGAATGCAGCTGCTGACTATAAACTGATCTTGCTCTATTCCAAAGCCACAAATTGCCAAAGGGCTATTGTCTAGACTACTCTATGGGCTTTTGGTTATTATGTAGCCCCTTCTTGAAGCTAGGCTTTCCTTGAGACTCCCTAAATGTATTTAATCCTGCTCCCCTCTGCCCATCTTGGGTACTCCAGTACCCAGTGCTGTGTGGCAACCCCAGATTATAATCTCCTTTCCTCAATTAAAGATCCTTTATTATTGGTACTTTGGTGGTTCTCTCTCATTCACGGATGACAGACACCCCTTATGGAATTCTTTTGGCAAAGATACTGGAATAGTTTGCCACTTCCTTCTCCAGTGGATTAAGCAAATAATGGTTAAGTGACCTGCCTAGGGTCACACAGCTAGTGCCTCATCTGAGGTTATTTTTATATTTAAACTTAGACATTAGTTTTATCATTGAACTGCCTAGCTGCCTCCACTTGATATATAGCAGTAATTCCCAAAGTGGGCACTACCACCCCCTGGTGGGTGCTGCAGCGATCCAGGAAAGTGGTGATGGCCACAGGTGCATTTATCTTTCCTATTAATTGCTATTAAAAATTTAAAAATTAATTTCGAGGGGGCTAATATTTTTTCTGCAAAGGGGGTGGTAGGCCAAAAAAGTTTGAGAACCACTGATATACAGTAAGCATTAAATAAATGCTTGTTGACTTGACTTGGGGTCAAAAGGGAAATGGCCATTGTGTCTCTGGTATGTCAAATTCCTTTAACAGTCACTAGTGTCAACATTGATTGGAACTATTTCTAGTCTTTTTTAAAAAAATTCTTATTTTTTGTCTTAGAATCAATACTGAGTATCAGTTCCAAGGCAGAAGAGTAGTTAAGGGCTGATCACTTGGGATTAAGTGATTTGCCCACAGGTTCATACAGGTAGGAAGTGTCTGAGGCCACATTTGAACCCAGGATTTCTTTTTTTTTCCTTTTTCTTTTTTTTTCTTTTAGATGATCATTCACTTTATTTTTTTTAATTAAAGAATTTTGTTAATTAATTTTAGAATTAATTAATTATTTTTTTAACCCTTTACTTCTGTGTATTGGCTCATAGGTGGAAGAGTGGTAAGGGTGGGCAATGGGGGTCAAGTGACTTGCCCAGGGTCACACAGCTGGGAAGTGGCTGAGGCCGGGTTTGAACCCAGGACCTCCTGTCTCTAGGCCTGACTCTCAATCCACTGAGCTACCCAGCTGCCCCCTAATTAATTAATTTTGAAGATTTTTCCATGGTTACATGATTCATGTTCTTTCCTTCCACTCCTCCCCAGCCCTGTAGCCAACAAGCAATTCCACTGGGTTTTACATGTGTCATTGATCAAGACCTATTTCCATATTATTAATATTTGCATTAGGGTGATCGTTTAAAGTCTACATCCCCAATCATGTCCCCATTGACCCATGTGATCAAGCAATTGTTTTTCTTCTGTGTTTCTACTCCCACAGTTCTTCCTCTGAATGTGGATAGTTTTCTTTCTCATAAGTCCCTCAGCTTTGCTCTGGATTTTTTCATTGCTGCTAGTAGGGAAGTCCATTATGTTCAAGCATACCACAGTATATCAGTCTCTGTGTACAATGTTCTCCTGGTTCTGCTCCTTTCACTCTGCATCAATTCCTGGAGGTCATTCCAGTTTACATGGAATTCTTCCAGTTCATTATTCCTTTGAGCACAATAGTATTCCACCACCACCGGATACCTCAATTTGTTCAGTCATTCCCCATTTGAAGGGCATCCCCTCATTTTCCAATTTTTTGCCACCACAAAGAGCGTGGCTATAAATATTTTTGTATAAGTCTTTTTCCTTATGATCTCTTTGGTGTATAAACCGGGCAGTGATATGGCTGGATCAAAGGGCAGGCAGTCTTTTAGCACCCTTTGGGCATAGTTCCAAATTGCTATCCAGAATGAACCCAGGTCTCCAGACCTGGCTATTCACCCAACTGCCCCTATTTTTCTTCTTTTCAAAGTTATGGCAGTATATTACAAACAACAAGTTGGAACTCAGTACCTGTATGCTTTGGTCACCTATCTATACTGTACAGAGACTTATAAGAGGTGTGTAAAGGGACCCCCTCCTCCCCCAGAAATCACGTATTGGGGTCACCCTACTTGCATCCTTGCACTGCATGCACTATGTCACATAAGAGCACTCTAGCGTGAGTCATTGGACAATGAGCTAGGCACATTGACCCAGAAAGGGAAGGTTATAGATCTGGTGGTAAAGGAGAAGATTTAAGAAGGGTTTCCAAGAAGTGCTTTCTCTATTCCCTTGGATGAGGCAGTGAAAGGATGGTGGCTGAGATAGAAAGCCATGTGAAGAAGCGCCCATGTGGCGAGATTAGAATAGGAATGATCTCCTGCTAACTCTATGCTCTCTGTTTCAAGTAAATATTAATAAACTCTATGGAAATTAAGTACCAGAGTTTTAATTTAGCTTTAACACAGGATAGAGTCAAATGATATTGTTGTGGGAGAGGTAGAGGTTAACTCTGAGCCTGGAAAGGTGCTTTTTCAAGAATGACAAGCTCCAATGATTATCTTAAAAAACTGAAAAGTTTATTTAGATTGAATGGCCCGAAGGCAGATGCAGAACCAAGCTGCCTCCCTAAAGAGAAAAAGTTCAGGATTTTTATATCCTAAAGGAATAGGGTCTTCATGACTTGGAAAAGAAAGGTGGGGAGGAAGACAAACAAGGGAGAATAGGTGAGTGAGATGCCTTTGAGTCTGGGGGCAGAAGCACAGATATACATCATTTATGACATCCTGCATCTCAGGGCAATAGCTATTTCCCAATGATCAAAGGGAATATTAACGACGTTGGCAGTGTTGTAGTACCTTGATAACATTATTGTCTTTGGTAAAAAGGAAGAATATGAGGAGTTACTCCTGCTGAAGGGAGCTGGTCAGAAACTCTCGACTGACAAGTCCCAACTTTACAGAGCTTCTATTAAGAATGGAAGCCACTTGTTCAGAAATTTTCAGACCCAGAAGCAAAAGGACAAGAAAAAGTAAAAATTTCCCTCAAATTTACAAAGCCTCTTGAAAAAAATCTTTTAGGGACTGTCTTCCCTATTTATTAGGTTTATGCAGATTCAAGCAAATCTTTTTTTCATACACGCTCCATTCTGGAAAATTTGGGAGCTGTCCTGTGCAAAGAGTGTTGGACTCCACAAACTAGTTGTATTTCTCAGGAGAGCTTTGATTGACAGTCTTTTTTTTTTTTTTTAAACCCTTACCTTCCGTTTTCAAGTCAATACTGTATATTGGCTCCAAGGCAGAAGAGTGGTTAATGGCTAGGCAATGGGGGTCAAGTGACTTGCCCAGGGTCACACGGCTGGGAAGTGTCTGAGGCCAGATTTTAAACTAGGACCTCCATTCTCTAGGCCTGGCTCTCAATCCACTGAGCTACCCAGCTATCCCCGACAGTCTTTTCAATTCCTCCATAAACTCTATGTGAGAAATTTTACTAGGCATATGGAACAAAACTCTAAGTACCAACTGATAAACAATGATAAATGTTTTGGCCAGTACCAGGTTAGATAATACTTGTCAAAGATAGTTATCAGCAATTATGATTTTATCGTCCAGTTGTTTTTCAGTCACGTCTGACTCTTCATGATTCCATTTAGGGTTTTCTTGGCAATAATAGTAGAGTTGTTCGCCATTTCCTTTTCCAGCTCCTTTTACAGATGAGGAAACTGAGGCAAATGAATTTAAAAGGCTTGCCCAAATTCACGCGGTAAGTTTTTGAGACTTACTTTGAGATTAGAACTCAGGTAAAGGAATCTGTCTATCCGCTGTGCCACCTAGTGGCTCCTCAGTAAACACTACAGATCTAGAAAAACTAGTGTGGATGAAGATGCTTTGTCCAGAATACTACAGAAAACTAGTGCTGTGTAATAATAGAAAGTAGGAGAGTAAATCTGTGAGGCACAAGGAACTAGACTATAGCCATATGAAAGTATAGCTGAGAGCTTGGGACTTCCACCAAACTGAAGAGCAAACGTGCATATATTTAAGCATTATTTCATTGAATTTATCTTCCTTGCCTCAGTTGTCTGCAGATGATTATCTGAAGAAAACGGATGACCAATGAAGGAGTAAGAGAAGTAATACAAACCAGAAAATCAAGGTAGTTATTCTAAACATCTTGAGTCCCAAGTTGCAGTCAACAGAAGCCATCTTACTGATGAGACAACTAACTGGCAGATGCTGGAGTTCTACAGTAGAGGGCTCTATGGTACTGTGGCCAGAACCCAAATACATGAAACCAGCAAGCAGTAGATGCTCCTTACAATATATTGCCTAACTAAGAAAAAATGTTAATTGTTGCGATTGCTCAGCCATATTTTTTCAGTTGTGTTCAATTCTTTGTGATCCCATTTTGGGTTTTCTGGGCAAAAGATACTAGAGTGATCTGCCATTTCCTTCTTCAGCTCATTTTACAGATAAGGAAACTAAGGCAAATAGAGTTAAGTGACCTGCCCAGGGTCACATCTGTAGTAAGTATCTGAGGCTGGACTTGAACTCATGCTATATTTTTAATGTTTTTAGGCATGTCTCCTAAAAACAATTTTTATTAATTTAACATTATTCCAAATCCAGACATTTCTAGCTTAGAGTAATATCCAAACTGACGTAGAGCTCAGCATCCCTACCCCATAATTCCCCTCACCAACATTTCTGATACAAGACAAGTTGAAGCAGTGTTTATAAAAAACTTAAATGAAGAAAGCATTATTCTTTGATAAAATACAAGTTTAAATTGACATTCTACTCAGAGGTATGCTGGAGCCAGCTCAAACTGGCTGGCCCACTGTTAATTTTTTGATAAGATCATTTTACCCTTGGATTAAGCAAACTAAACATTAAGATTTAATTTATTGCTTTATTGATTTTTAGAATTAAGAAAGTAAAGGAGAAAATGTTAATAATGCAAATTAAACTTGAGTGGGTTGTGGAAAAATTGAGACACTAATGCACTGTTGGTGGGGTTGTGAACTGATTCAACCATTCTAGAGGGCAATTTGGGACTATACCCAAAGAACTATAAAACTGTGCATATTCTTTGACCTAGCCATACCACCACTAGGTCTGTATCCCAAAGAGATTTAATAAATGAAAAGAACTTATACATACAAAAAATACTTGTGGCAGCTTTTTTTGTCGAGGCAAAGAATTGGAAATTGAGGTGATGCCCAGGAATGGCTGAACAAGTTGTGGTATGTGACTGTGATAAAATACTATTGTGCCATAAGAAATGACAAATAAGATGATCACAAAAAAATCCGAAAAGACTTATATGAAGTGATACAAAGTGAAGTGAGCAGAATCGGGAGAACATCGTACATGGTAAAAAGCAATATTGTACAATGATCAGCTGGGAATGAGACAGTTATTCTCAGTAATATGGTGATTCAAGACAATTCTGAAGGACTTATGATGAAAAATGCTATTCCCTTTAAGAGAAAGAGTTGATGGAGTCTGCAGATTGAAGCATACTTTTAAAAACTTTATTTATGTTGTTTTTGATCTGTGTTTTCTTATGCAACATGGCTAATATGGAAATGTTTTACATGACTTCATATGTATAATCTATATCAAATTGCTTGCTTTCTCAAGGGGGAGGGAATGAGGAAAGAAGATAATTTGGAATTCTACTTTTTTATTTTTATTTTTATTTTTAATTTTAATTTTAAATTTTTTTGAGTGGCTATTGAGAAACAGGTCTCAACTCAACTGATTCAAGAAAGCAATGAAAATATCCCTCACACGTTACAGTTTTCTATAGTGGCTAATGTGAAACACGTCTCAACTCGACTGATTCAAGGAAGCCATGAAAAAAATCCCTGACATTTTATAGTTTTCTAGTCAACTTTTTTTTATAATGAACATTAAACACTATTTTACATGTAATTGGAAAAAAATTTAAAAATTTTTTTTCTTCAGAGTTTTTTTTTCTCCCTTTCCATTTGGCCCATTCTCATCTTTAGAAAGTTGTTTTCTTCAATGTTTTTTTTTTTTAGTCTTCTATTTCCATTTGGCCCATTCTAGTTTCCAAGTTGTTGAATCTTTTTATTATTTTTATTTGATTTTTTAAACTTCTTTTCAAGTCTTCAAAGACTTTTTTTAGGGCCAGACATCCTTTCTCACTTTCCTTGGAGACTTCGTTTCCTTTTTGCCATTGTTGTCCTCTTCTGAGTTTTTATTTTGATATTGGTTAACAACAACAATCAGATACTGAATCTAGATACTATCTTTAACAGTTTTTAACATTGGCCACTAAAGTAACTTTCTAAGGTTGGGTTTTTTCCTTTGTCTTTTGCTCATTTTTCCAGTTATTATTCCCCTCCTCCCCCTATTGCCATATCTATCTGTTGAGGTTCTGCTCTGCTTCTAGGGTGGAGGGAATGCTGTTTCAAGCTTATAGTGTAGCCTTCTCTAGCTATTTTGGAGTTCTTCAATGTGTACTTCCAGGAGGTGGACTAGCTTCCTTATTTTTTTTTCTTAAACCCTTACCTTCTATCTTAGAATTAATGATGTGTATTGCTTCCAAAGCAGAATCAGGTAAGGGCCCCTCAATAGGGTTAAGTGACTTAGTCAGGATCATACAACTAGAAATACCTGATACCAGCTTTGAACTCAGGACTTCTATTTATAGTCTTGGCTCTCAATCCACTGAGCCACTTACCAGCCACTCAGCTTCCTTCTGAGGGGAGGCTTGTAGCAATTTTTTCCAACTGGATTCCACTCCCCCTGCTTTCAGTTTTCCAGTTGTCCCTGGTATTGAGCTGTTTTCCCATTCTTAGGGTTTGTTGCCTCAGGCCAAGTGGTGGCAACACTGTAGGCTGCTCTTTCATTCTGCCATCTTGTTGCTTCAGGCTCTTTAGTAGCAGCTTAATGCTATTCTGAGATCTGCTGTTCCATTACTCCAGGCCACCTGGAAGCATTTTAGGGTATTCTCTACTCTACCTCAGGCAAAGTAGAAGGGGTAGAGCACGGAGCTGCTTGGCCTGCTGTTTCATTGCTTTGAGCCACTGGGGAGTTAGTAGGGCTGCTCTTGTACTGTCTGCCTTCTTGCCTCAGGCCACATGGAAGCACTGGGCAAGCTCCCCATGTAGCACTCATTGCCCAGGGTCACACAGCTAGGAAGTGCCTGAACCCAGGTCCACTCAACTCTAGACCTGGTACTCTATCCACTATGCCATCTAGCTGCATCTATAATTTTCACTATTAAACATTTACTGTCACATCCCAGATTCTAAATCTCCTAATGGAACAAGTCACTTAATGTTTTAACACTTCTCAAAAGTCCTTGGAAAACTCCATGTAAATGTTCTCCTAAAGTAATAAAAGGGACCTTTGAATTATACCGTCATGCCTTCAGAATGGTCATACTTAGATGGTGGTGGTATTGCAATAGATACTTCTCTTGACTCTTCCCCCTCAGAGGTGGGCTAGGGCTCATTATCTCTAACTATGCAACTCATGAGAGACATTTAGACAACTTTTTTTAGGCATCCCTATCTTACAGATGCATTTTTTTTTGTCACAGACTTTAAAATTTTTTTTCTCATTAAAAGAATGTAATTATCCCTAAAAATTTATTTCATCCATTTTTATATTCATTTTTGAGATATAATTTCAGTGTGTTAGGTTTCATGTAACCACAGCTAAGATCAAGATAATAATATAGCATTTTAAAGTTTACAAAGTATTTTATAAATATTATCTTGTTTTATCCTCACAACAATTCTGAGAGGGAGGTACTGTAAGGGTGAAAAAGGAGTTTTATGGGTTCAATATATTAAAAGGTGGTTGCCAGAGCATTGAACTATTATCAATCCTCAATTAAGAATAATCTCAAGTCAAAATTGACTTTTATGGAAGTTTATTTACACGAGAGAAGAGAGAGAGGAAGAAAATAAGAATCTATCTCACTGATTAGTCCAGGTAGATCTTAACCTTCAGCCAAGGGTTAAAGGGCCAGAGGCCAGGAGGTGAATGGAGTAAACTCCACCACAGAGTCTATAAAAGGAAGTTTCCCAACAGAAGTTCAGGAAGATTCAGTCTTTAAACTCACCACGTGGAACAGTCTCGGTCATGAACCAGCAAAGCTCCCTCAGGTCTCCTTCACCACACCAGTTGCAGCTTCACTCCCCTTCCCTCTTTGGAAGGGCTCACATATGTGTCACTTCCAGTGCCTTCCTTTAGCCTCTGTCACCAATCACAGTACTATTATTATCCCCATTTTATAGATGAGGAAACAGAGGATAAGTGATTTGCCCAAAGTTACATAGGTTTTGTGTCTGAAGCTGGATTTGGACCCAGGTCATCTATTTGTCATTACTACCATTTGATATAGTCCTGAAAAAATGTTCTAGTAATGAGACAAGAAAAAAGAAATTGAGAGAAGAGGCAAAGAGGAAACAAAATTATCTGTTTTGTAGGTGATATCATGGTGTACTTGGAGAACCTTAAAGATTCAGTAAAAAAATAAATTGAAACAACTTTAGTAAAATAGCAGGATATAAAATAAAACCTGTAAAAATCACCTACTTTTCTGTATATTCCTGTCAACACTTGGCAGAAAATGAAAGAAAAATCCATTCAAAATAACTATGAAATAGATGAAAAGACTTGTACAAAAATATTTATAGCCACACTTTTTGTGGTGGCAAAAAACTGGAAAATGAGGGTATGCCCTTCAATTGGGGAATGGCTGAATAAATTGTGGTATATGCTGGTGATGGAATACTATTGTGCTCAAAGGAATAATAAACTGGAGGAATTCCATGTGAACTGGAAAGACCTCCAGGAATTGATGCAGAATGAAAGGAGCAGAGCCAGAAGAACATTGTACACAGAGACTGATACACAGTGGTAAAATCAAACATAATGGACTTCTGTACTAGCAGCAATGCAATGACCCAGGACAATTCTGAGGGACTTATAGAAAAGAACGCTACCCACATTCAGAGGGAGAACTACAGGAGTGGAAACACAGAAGAAAAACAACTGCTTGAACACAGGGGTTGATGCAGACATGATTGGGGATGTAGACTCGAAACGACCACACCAATGCAACTATCAATAATATGTAAATAAGTCTTGATAGATGACATATGTTAAAACCAGTGGAAATGAGCTTAGGCTATGGGGGGGGGTGATGTGTGAAGGGGGGAGTGAAGGGGAAAGTTACATTAATCATGTAACCATAGAAAATTTTTCTAAAAACAAACAAATAAATAATAACTATGAAATATATAAAATAACGGGCCATCAACCCACCTAGTCATGTCCAGGATTTATGTAAATATTACTGCAAAATGAAAAGCCAGCCTGAAAGACTAAATAGAGAGCTGGCCTCTGAGCCAGGAAGATCTGGAATCAAGTTCTGCCTTGTACCATTGTGTGTAATAGTTTAAAAGGGTGTGGTTGCCAATTGTAATAATTAAAAATTAAACTATGTGGCTGTTAGTAACTTTAACAATTTAGTTTAATTAAAATAGAGATAGTAAAGAGAGAGAAATGTAGAAAGGAGGGAGAGAATTGCCTAGGCTACCCTAAGTGCTAATCTGATGAAATCTAGCTCACCACTGACAAAGGCTCCCTCAGGTCTCAATCTCCAGAGAGAAGTCCGTGGGAGTGTGAGCCTTCAGCAAGAATGTCACCAACCCAAGAGAGAGTGTCTCCAGCCAGAGTGTCATGAACCAAACCAAGTCACCAACCCAAAAGAGACTGAGAAGTCCCTGGGTCCCCCTTATATGCAGTTTTCTCCATCCATCAGCTCTCTCCCATCCCATGTCACACCTCAGGAACCAATCATAGTTCCTTAATTTGTCTGACACTGCCCAGGGAGCAGTGCCTTTGGGATCAACTTCCTTTCTCTAAAGGTGTGAAATTCCTAGCAATCAAGTTCCTGACTGATTAAATAAAAAAAAAAAAAACAAAGGGAGGATAATTCCATTTTCACAGAGGCTTTTGGGACCCTATGTAAATCCTATAAATTCTCAATGTCCCCCACAACTCTCAAAGACCTTTAAGTTACAGAAAAAATGCCAGCTTGTCATGTTGCTGATAGTTTCTTTTCTTGGAACTTCCTAAACCATTGAAATCAGGTCTTGCCCTCCCCACCATACCACCACCAAAAAATCTACAAAATAAAGGAAGGCAAATGATTGAAAAGATGTTAGCTGTTGGTAGTTAGACCGTGCCCACATTTTTTTAATGATGATATAACCTACATTAAGATACAAAAAATTGGTGCTATATCAAACTACCAACTTTATAAGATGATGCAAAATCTATCTGGAGAAAAAAAGGTCAAGAATATAATGGGAAAAAGAAAAAAGGAGAAAAGAATCTAGAATTACTACATTTCAAACTATACTATAAAGTGAATAATCATTCAAACTATTTGGCACTGGCTAAAAAAATAGAAAAGTTAATTTATGGAACTGATTAAGTAAACAAGACCCATAAGTAATCAAACAGAGATATAATGTTTGAAAAGTCCAAAGATCATAACTACTAAAGATATTGGGATCTATTGGGGAGGTGGGAGACCTAGTTAGTGGAAAGTGGCAGATATAAAAAGAGAATCAAAAGAGCATCAATAAAGCATAACAAGACACGCACACAAGAAATTAATAAAGATATACTGAAACAAACTGAACAATTTTATTTGTTATCATTTAGTCATTTTTCAGTTGGGTCTGACTCTTCAGGACCCCACTTAGGTTTTTCTTGGCAAAGATACTGGAATGGTTTGCTATTTCCTTCTCCAATTCATTTTGCAGATGAGGAAACTGAGGCAAAAAAGTTAAGTGATTTGCCCAGGATCACACAGCTACTATGTGTCCAAGGCCAGATTTAAACGCAGGAAGATGAATCTTCCTGACTCCAGGTCCAGCACTTTAAAACTGTGCCAACCAGCTGCCATAATTTTGTTACCAACTTATTAAATAAAAAATTTTTTTAAACAAATTTTATATAATAAAAGTTTGTAGTTTTATTTAACAAACTTTTTTGTTCTTTGTGTGTTTGGATATTGGTATTTGTCAGTGATTGTTAAATTCAAAATTTTTAAAAATATTTTAAATAAAAGGACATTAGCACAGTGCCTGATTCACAGTTAGCAGGCTAAGGATAAGAAGTGGACCTTTTATTTCATTGGTATGAGGAACTCCCAGATGAGGAAATTCCCTCTACCAATACTTAATGCCACCTATTTTGCAATTTATTTTTATTTTTTAATTTGTTATCTTTATTTTATTTATCTTTAGAGAATCATTTGGGACACTGAAAGGTTAAAAGCCTTGCCCAGAGTTATGTAGCCAGAATGAGATAGGGCTTGAACCAGACATATTCCTTGACAGTATTAGCTCTTTTGATTGATTGATCTTGAGATTTTTTTAAAAGGGTTAAAAATAGTATGCTGTATTTTCTGGATTTAAGCTTTACTTGGAGATTCTATTTTTCTGTTACTAAACTGCCTCTTTAGTTTTCCTTGTACTAGTCTGAGCTGATTCAGAGGATTTTCTCTCCAAATTGGTTATGCATATATCCATCATGAAGGATTTTCCATTTTTAAAAAATAATTAGACAATAAAAGATCTATCTAATGGCCATTTCTCAATTCTGATTCTTCTTGGTCTCTGTAGGCTTTGGCCCTGTTGATCACTCTCTTTTCCCTGATACTCTCTTTGCCTGAGGCTTTCAAGATAGGACTCTTTCCTGGTATCAACTATCTGACCCACTCCTTCTCAGACTCCTTTGTTGGATATTCCCCCGAATCATGGCCTCTTAACTACAGGTGTCCCACAGAGCTCTGGGCCCTCTTCTCTTCTCCTATACTACTTCTCTTGTTGATTCCATTGGCTTCCAAGGATTTAATTACCATCTATACTGACAGTTCTCAAATCTACCTTTTTTGCTGACCTCTAATCCAGCTCTCCAATCACTTTTCAGACATCTCAAACTGGATACCCATCAGACATCTTAAATTCAATATGTCTAAAACCAAATTCATTATCTTCCTCCCTAACACTCCCCACCTACTTTCCCTATTGTGGTAGATTGTAAGACCATTCTCCCAATTCCTCAGGCTTCTAACCCAAGTGTTATCCTGGATTCTCACTATCTCTCACTCCCTATATCCAATCTGTTGCCAAGACTTGTCAACTTCGCCTTTGGAATATCTACCAAATATCACCCCTTCTCTCTTCTGACACTGCCACCACCCTGGTACAGACCATTATCACCTCAATCTGGACTATTACAATAGCTGCTGGTGGGTCTGCCTCCTTGAAGTCTTTCCCTCCTCCATTCCATCTTCCATTTAGCCCCCATACTAATTTTCCTAAAGCACAGTCATTCCTCTACTCAATAAACTCTAGTGGCTCCCAGTAAACCCCAGGATCATATGCAAAATCCTTTGACATTCATAATTTAGCTCCCTCCTCCCTTTCTACACCTTATTTCCCACAATGTACTCTTCCATCTTGTGACCATGGCCACTTGACTGTTTCAGGAAGAAGATACTTCATCTCTAGGCTCTAGGAATGTTCTCTGATTGTCCCCCATGTTTGGAACACTCACTTTCCTCACCTATACAGCTACTGTTTTCCTTTAATTCCCAGCTAAAATCCCATCTCCTAGAGGAAATCCTTCCCAAACCCTTTAAATTCTATGGTCTTCCCTGGCTTAATTCTTTCCTCTTTGTCCTGTATATAGTTTATTAGTCCATATTTATTTATATGTTGTCTCCCCTAATAGATTGTGAGCTCCTTGAGGACAGGGATGGGTTTTTTTGCCTCTCAGTTGTATCCCCAGAGTTTTGCATACTACGTGACACACAGTAGGTGCTTAGTAAATGTTTATTGACTGACTAAAAGACATAAAAGAATTAAATTTAAGTTGTAGGGTTTTTTCATAGGGAGAGTGGAAATCAGCCTTATTATATTGCACTTAGAAAAATGATGTATGTTGGGAAATACAACAGACATTATAATACTTAAAGCGTCCACACAAAGATTAACTATGAAATCATACACTTCAATGTCAAAGCAAGATTACACAAGTCATCTGTTGTCATGAACCTACCCTGATTAAAGACAATGGTGCCAGATTGTGCCTGTGTTAAGATTTAACATCAGAGAATTCAAACCTGATCTTATTTGCACAGACTCTATTAAGTAATTGCTGTGCTGCAGTACCTCTCATTGAAGCAAATTCATCAAGTTAGTTCAGTTAGTCCTTACACAATTATTTGCATTTTGTTTTCATTCAAGGAAGGGGATGCATTTAAGGGAAATGTAATAAAATTATTCAATAATTTTGGTCAGAAGGTGGGATGCACCAAGAGGTGAGCTAAAGCCAATTGCTATAAGAACCTGAGAGCCAATTGTTCAATTTTCAGTGTGCATATTTGCACTTTGGAAATGGGCAAATTCATTATCAATGGCTTAATTTATTGTTTTGTTGATTGTATAGACTTAAGAAAATGAGGTAGAAAATATAAATCATGCAGATTAAACTTAAATAATATATCCTGTGTGCAATTTCTTTCAGGAGAGCCAGTCGTAAAACATTTATCAAGTTACCTCTGGGTGTACTCTAGAGCTTAAAAATTCTACCCTTGACTCAATTAGAACCCAGACAGGTATAATTAAATGCTGATTTGTGGCCAAGAATGGAAAAGTTGCATTGCCTGGTTGATGAGGAGGGGCAGCAGAAGGGAAGGATCACCTCCGAAAAAGAAAATTATTTATGCTCTGTTTTAGACAAGATTTGCCAGAGACTACATTAATATGCATGCATTTCTCCTGAGAGAGAGGTTTAGACAGGCTGAGACCACCTGAGGAATCAAAATATCCTCCCTGACATGAGGAACTCGCATCTTACATTTTGTAGTACTGTAATTATGAAAGAGAAGATGCAATCTCATGCTGAAGCAAAATAAAGACACAAAGAAAACGATAGGAATGTTCTTGTTAATTCTTAGCAAAAAAAAAAAAATGCCTTCATCAAATGTACTCCCTTTAAGGAGTCCTGCTACAATCTTGTCAGGGGGTAAAGGATCCTCTCTCCTAAATGGAATAAATAAAAAAATATTTCCACTCCTGGTCTGGTCATCATAAATATGATCAGTTTTCTTTCATGATCTCCTCTCGGAGAATTATGATCCCACTGAAACTGGTTAGCTCTTCTATTCAGGGAAGACTGAATGGATCTTTGCCCAAGAAATACCCAGAACTTCAGTCACCGGGACTCTGTTATAAAATGAATTCCTAACTTTTACAAAACAACCGAGGCTACTATATGCTATAAATGCTTCTACCCTCTCTAGTAGCCAGCCTGGGTTGGCAGTTTGAATAGAATGCCACCTGGTGGCTAACTCAAATATTGCATCGTGAGCTAATCGAATCTTCTTAAGGTCGCTAACTTAACCCAATGATAGCTCCGTTTATGAATGGATAAGGGAGCCCCTGTGAGCCAAAACTGAGCCAGAGTGCACACTTTTAAACTTTTAAAGCCCATATGAGCAGGCTAACAAGACTGTAGTTATTATCATCATTTTTTAAACCAGCCCTTCTTAGGTTGACTCTGACTGGCTTCCAACCTGGCGTTTCTGCCTTTGAAGCCATGGTCAGGCAATCACAGATCCTGTTTTCCCCTCCGCATCGTCTTTTAAACCAGCTGCTCACATCCCCAAAGTGCCGGTCTTCTGAAGCTCTTGTCTTTGGCTTTCGGCTGTGCACGCCACTCGTGTCTTTAAGGTCTCCAGTTTCTCGAGGAAGGCTTCCGTTCCTTCTAGCAGCATCATTTGTCTCCATATGAGTCATCAGAATTCATAGTCATCCTGCTTGATAAATCTTGGGAAGTTGTCTTATCATATCCTGGGATATATGACCTGGGAAGGCATCTCTCTTGTTGTTAACAACAGATCCTACCCTTATCCGATGGTCTCTTCCCCTGAATCCACATCATAATTCCTTGGAGAAGCAGATGTTTCCTTTTCTTTGGGAAAAGCCTCCTGTTTCTTTTTTTATTTTCTTGGCAAATGACTTCACTGATTTTACTTTATTTTTAATATATATTTAAAATATTTTCTGTTTCCTGCATCACCATAATATTCCATGCATAGCTCCCCCTGTCCTACCCCAAAGAGCTATTTTTCTCTGACAGTATTCTTTAAAGAGGAAAAAAAGTCAGCATGACAGATTGATACATTGAAAAAGTCTGAAGATCAGTGGACCTCCAAACTCCATGAAAGGGTGAGATGAGGATGTCCTTTCATTTGAGTTTTCCTTGATCTCTATAATTTTAATATATTCACTTTTGGGGGGGGCGGTATATTTGTTCTTTCCATTTACATTGTGGCTATTAAGGTATATTGTTTTCTTAGCTTCACTTACTTCATATTTTATCAATTCACATAGATCTTGGGGCAACTAGGTAACACAGTGGATAGAGTGCCAAGCCTGGAGTTGGGAAATCTGGGTTCAAATCTGGCCTCACACACTTTCTAGATGTATGACCATGGATAAGTCACTTAACCCCAATTACCTAGCTCTTACCCTTCTTCTATCTTAAAATTGATACTAAGGGGGCAATTGGGTGGCTCAGTGGATTGAGAGCCAGGCCTAGAGATAGGAGGTCCTGGGTTCAAATATGGCCTCAGATACTTCCTAGCTGTGTGACCCTGGGCAAGTCACTTGACCCCCATTGCCTAGCCCTTACCACTCTTCTGCCTTGGAGCCAATACACAGTTTTGACTCCAAGATGGAAGGTAAGGGTTTAAAAAAAAAAAAAAAAGAATTGATACTAACACAGAAGGTAAGGTAAGGAGTTAAAAAAATTCATAGTGATATTTCCATGCATTTCTGTATTCATCACACACATCATTTCTTTTAGCACAGTCATATTCCATTACATTAATGTACCACAAGTTGTTTGGTTCATTCTCTAATCTATGGGCAGCTACTATTTATAATTCTTTGCTATAACAAAAAGTGATTCTATATTTTGGTGTATATGCGGACTGTCTTCTTATCAATGACTTTTTTTGGTTCATAAACCCAGTAATGAAGTCTCTGGTTCAAAGGATGTGGATATTTTGATCACTTTCTTTTATAGTTCCAAATTATTTTCAAAAATTGTTGTCCCATTTCACAGTTCCACCAACAATGTATTAGCATTCTACAACCCATCCAATATTTAATATTTGTCATTTTGTGGGTCGTTTTTGTCCATTTGAAGGTTAGAAGTTGAAACTCCAGATTTGTTTTGATTTGCATTTTTCTTATTATTTGTGATTCAAGACTCATTTATTTTTTAGCTATAAGTGTTCTCTTTTCTTTAATGCGATATTCATCTATCCTTCAACTTTCTGACAAAGTTAGAATTTTCCTCTGCTTCTCCAAATTGTTTTTCTTTATTGTTTTCTCATTGGAGTCCTTCGTGTGTGTGTGTGTGTGTGTGTGTGTGTGTGTGTGTACTGTAAGGGGTGAGGCTGTAATCTTCATATGGAAGACTATTTCTGAAAAGCCTGTTTCTGGTAAGACATTGATAATGTTTAATGGAAGTGCCCTAGTCCCCAATTTGTAGCATGAGCAGACATACTACAATTGGTTCCAGTCTGCTAAACATATGATAAAGACATGGACTATTGATTGGCTGCTGGGCAGGAAATCTGGGGTGCATTCAAAAGGCTAAAACTAACCTCTATCTCATCCTCTTTCCTGCTGGCTGCTGTTCAAATGGCTCCTATGTTCCTATCTCCTTCAGATTTCAAGATCCATCAGCCTCTTTTTGGCTGAGAAAACTAAGCCTCCCAGGAGCCTATGTGGCTGATATGGGACTATGCACATAAAAAAATGTGGAAGAAAGAAAAGAACAGCAGGATAATGTTGGAACTACCATGTTAAATTCCAAATACGCTTTTAAAAACCTACTGTTGCAAATAAAGTGACTAAAACATCCATATCCATTCACTTACAGATTCTACTGTTAGACTTATATGCCCCAAGGAGATCATCAGTATAGAAGAAAGTCTCCATAGAACCAAAATATTTATAGCAAAAATTATTGTAGTGGCAGAGAACTGGACACAAAATAGATGTCTATCAATTGGAGAAATGGTTCAATAATTTTTGGAACACAAATGTATTTTTAATGGAACAAGCTTATTTATCTATTTTATATGTTATTTTCCCCCAATTACATGTAAAAACAATGTTTAACATTCATTTTAAAAAAAGTTTTGAGTTCCAAATTCTCTCTCTCTCCTTCCTACCCTTTTTTCCTCCCTCTCATCCCTCCTCCTTCCCTGAGATGGTGAGCAATATGATATAGATTTTACAAGTACAATCATGTAGAACATTTTTCCATAATAGTCATTTGTGGGAAAGATCTCAAATGGAAAAAGAAGAAATAGAAAATGAAATATAATATGTTTCAGTCTGCATTCAGACTTCATCAGTTCTTTTTTGGAGGTCAGATAGCATTTTCCGTCATGAATCTCTGGGATTATCTTGGATCACTGCATTGCTGAGAATAACTAGGTCATTCACAGTTTTGTTCATCAAAAAATATTACTTGTTATTATGTATGATGTTCTTCTGCTTCTGCTCACTTTACTTTGCATCGGTTGGTGTAAGTCATTCCAAATTTTTCCAAAATCATCTTGCTTGTCATTTCATTTTTGTAAAACCCTTACCTTCTGTCTTAGAATTAATACTATGTATTGTCTCCAAAGCAGAAGAATGGTAAGGGCTAGGCCATGGAGAGTTAAATGACTTGCTCAGGGTTACATAGCTAGGAAGTGTCGGAAGACTGATTTGAACCCAAGACCCTCTTCTCTAGGCCTGACTCTCAATCCACTGAGTCACCCAGCTATCTCCATTGCTTGTCATTTCTTATAGCACAATAGTATTCCATCACAATCATATACCACAACCTATTTAGCCATTCCCCAATTGATGAACAACCCTTCAGTTTCCAGGTCTTTGCTATGCAATACATGAATGTCACAAAATATAACTGTTATGTAGGTAATACCAAAGGGGTTGAATACAGAGAAGCATGGAAAGGCGTAACATGATTTGATGAAAAAACGAAATAAGCAGAGCCAAGAAAACAATAGATATATGACTATAACAATATAATTGGATATAATAACAACCACAAAACAATTTAAAATGTTACAAAAGTATCAAAATCAGGGCCTTAAAGAAGAGATATGAGAAGATACTTTCCCCTTCTCCTTTGCAGAAGAAGAATTCCATAAGTGTGGAATTCTGTATAGAGGTTAGATTATTTTCCCAATGTATCAATCGGGTTTGTTGAAATTTTGTTTTCTTTTTAAAAACAACTTCTTTGTTATAAGGAATGGCTCTCCGGGAGTAGTTAGAAGAGGAAACTTAGGCTATGTTAAATCAAGTTCTACGGAGTAGAGATTTACCATTTAATATTAAGTCCTCTTTTTCTATTTTTTTCCACAGGGAAATGTTTGTATTTATTTATGTTTGTATATCTGGGTCACATTATATAGTTAGACAATGGGTTAGAACCAGAATCAAACAGGAATAGACTTGCCTTCAGAGAATCACAAAACTTCTTTAATGACTTTAATTAAGCTCCCCATGTAAGTCAAGGTTCACCTTTTTAATACTAATATTTAACAGTGTTATTATATGTCTGGAAAATAATTGTTTCCAAAGAATTAAAAATGAATATCCCACAGGGGCAGCTGGGTAGCTCAGTGGAGTGAGAGTCAGGCCTAGAGACGGGAGGTCCTAGGTTCAAACCCAGGCTCAGCCACTTCCCAGCTGTGTGAACCTGGGCAAGTCACTTGACCCCCATTGCCCACCCTTACCAATCTTCCACCTATGAGACAATACACCGAAGTACAAGGGTTAAAAAAAAATGAATATCCCACAGAGGGCAATGGAGAGGCATATGGTGGGTGTGAATAGGTTATAACATAGAACCAATGAGGCATGCAAAGAAGAAATGGAGTAAAAATGTCATCTGGGAACTGTATAATAGGAAGAAAAGACTGCATTGGTGGTAAGGACAAGGATGACCAGTAGACAACTAGAGCACTTCACTGGTATCTCACAATGTCAGGAGGAAGTACGCAAGGCTTTCATCACATTGAGTGAATCCCCTTTGGAATATTTGTAGGGGGACATGGACCAGAATCTCCACAGGATGTACATCCTGGATGAGAAATTACAATCTGCATCAATGCAGGGAACTTCAATGAGATGACAGAACTCTTTGAGTATTTGAGGATCTACTTCACCAAACAGTCAGTGCTTTAGTATTTAAGTATTTCATTTGGTTGATTAATTAAATTAAGTCTGACACTTACAATAGTCTACATGTCTACACAAATGATCTCCAAGTAGGATAGATGTACCTCAGGGGTGTGTAATCAATCAATATTTATCAATTGTCTACTATGTGCCAGGCAGCTAGGTGGCTCCATGGATAGAATGCTAGGTCTGGAGTCAGGAAGACCTGAATTAAAATCTGCCTCACATACTTACTAGCTATGTGACCTTGGGCAAGTTACTTAAGCCTTTGTTTACCTTAATCCACTGGAGAGGAAAAATGATAAACTTACTCCTGTATCCTTGCCAAGAAAACCCCATGGACAGCATTGGCAACCATGGAATCATGAAGAGCTGGACACAATTGAACAATAACAACAATGTTCCAGTTCCTGAGCTAAGCACTGAGATTACAAAAAGAGGGGGAAAAACAGTCCCCTGCCCTCCAGGTGCTTACAATCGAATGAGGAAGACAGCATGCAAATAAATATACACAAACAAGCTACATACAGGATAAGTAGAAAATAACAGAGGGATGACACTAGAATTAAGAAGATTCATTGGGGTATAGGGAAAGAAGAATAGATTTTCCCCTTGATAAATTTACTAATATTTAACATATAGATTAATAATGGTGCTCTCACTTGGTCAAAATATTTATCATATGGTCATTTATCAGATATGGTACACCAGATATCTTGAGAACAGCAGGGATTCCACAACACAGAAGAATGGGTGGTTGTACCCTCACTCATTCATTCACTTCTAATTTCTTGTGAGGTGTGGTCATGTAAATGGATTTGTAGATTATAGTATCTAAACTAACTTTCACAAGGCATTTAGATTGCACAGTTGATAGAGTACTGGACTTGGAGTCAAGAAGATGCATCTTCATGAATTCAAATCTGGCTTCAGACACTTACTAGTTGTGTGGCCCTGAGCAAGTCCCTTAATCTTATTTGTCTCTGTTTCTTCATCTGTAGAACAAGCTGGAGAAGGAAATGGTGAACCACTCCAGTATCTCTGCCAAAACAACAATAACAAAACAAAACTCAGTTGAAGTTACAAAGAGTCAGACATGACTGAAAACAGCCGAAAACATTTTCTCAAAATGGACAAGTGACTTAAAAAGATTATTGCAAAGAAACGCCAAGATTGAAAATCATATTGATTGGTTGGATCAATATGATCACAACTGAACAAGAAAATAACAGAGTTCTCCATTCTCTGCCTTCCAGATTGTTCTTCAGCCCCACTATGAAGTAAAAGCAATGATAATTGAATCAGAGCAGGCAAAAAGCCTCCCCCCCAAAAAAAAAAATTCTAATTGTTCAAGAATATTGTTGGAAATGCAAACTTTAATCTACTATCATTAATATGAACCTTGCCTTCATTGCCATTCAGTCAACAGGTATTAATTATTTGCTGTGTGCCTGACTGTGCTAAGTGCATATTTTGTCTTGAAGTACCTGCTAATAATTACATGGAGTCATCTCAATTAACTGGACATTTAAAAACTAAGTTTTTGTAGCTGAAAATTGTATGAGGATGTCATCTATAAAAATGTTTGTTGAGAGTCAGGCCCAGAGACGGGAGGCCCTGGATTTAAATCTGGTGTCAGACACTTCCTAGCTGTGTGTCCCTGGACAAGTCACTTAACCCTCATTGCCTAGCCCTTACCCCTCTTCTGCCTTGGACCCAATAGACAGCATTGATTCTAAGATGGAAGATAAGGGCATAAAAAAAAATAAAAATTTAAGTTTGTAGCTGTATATTTAAAGAACTTATAACCAAAAATTTCCAACTTGTTTAAAAATCTTCCAAACACAGAATATCATTGAGTTTTGAACCCAGTTATTAACGATATTAGACTGTGACACCTTCCTATTAGCTTGCAGAAGCAACTGGCTGGCATTAGAGTAGATGGAAATTTACTGGCTCATCCAAAACTCTAAGAGCATAATTTCTGGATGGGGATGAAAGTCATAAGTATTATGACTTAAGTGACACATTAAGTTAATTGTGAATTATGTAATACCAGCAATGCACTTTTTTCTATTTGAAGCTACATATCTTTGTGAGCAATCTTTTTCAGTTATGATATCCACTAAAACCAAATTTCAAAATAAACTAAACTTGGAACCAGATCTTCAAACTGTAGATTCACAAAGAATAAAACTAAGGTTTTCAAAAATAATGAGGCATAGATAAGCCACTGTTAATAAGATTTTTTAAAAGAGAGAACAAAACCAAATCACTAATATTAAAAATGAAAAGAGTAATATACCAGCAATGAAGATGAAATTTTGCCCAATTATATCAACAAATTTAACAATGTAAGCGAAATGGAAGAATACCTACAAAAATTTGAACTGCCTAGACTGTCTGAGGAGGAAATGGAATATCTAAATAAACTTCTTATAGAAAAAGAAATTGTACGGGCGATAAGTGAACTTCCTAAGGGAAAAAAAAAACAGCATCAAAACCAGATGGATTTATAAATGAGTTCTACCAAATGTTTAAAGATCTTCTACTTCCAATATTAAACAAATTATCTGAAATAACAGATAAAGAAAGAATTCTACCAAACTTGTTTTATGAAACAAATATGATACTGATATCTAAACCAGGAAGAAAAAAAATTACAGACCAATTTAATTAATGAATATGATTACAAAAATTCTAAATAAAATACTAGTTAGGAAACTACAACAATATATCACAAAGATTATATATTGTACCCATATAGGATTTACATCAGAATTATAAGGATGGTTTAATATAAGGAAAATTATCAACATAATTGATTATATCAATAACAAAAGTAACAAAAAAATCACATAATTATGTCAACGGGTGCTATTAAAAACACTGGAAAGCATATGTATGACTGGGTTTTTAATTAAAATTATAAGAAACATCTACCTAAAACCATCAGCAATTATTATTTGTAAAGGGGATAAGTTAGAAGCCTTTCCAGTAAGATCAAGAGTGAAATAAGGATGCCCATTATCACCATTATTATTTAACATTGTATTAGAAATACTAGCTTTAGCTATAAGAGAAGAAAAAGGAAATGAAGGAATCAGAATGGGCAAAGAAGTAATAAAATTTTCTCTTTTTGCAGATGATATGCTGATATGCGTATTTTTAAAGTATTGCTTATTTCATTCACCTTCATAGGGAAATCCTAGAGATTCTACTAAAAAGTTAACTGAAATAATCAATAATTTTAGGAAAGTAGCAGGCTATAAAATAAACCCACATAAATTATGAGTATTTCTATATATCACTAATAAAGACCTACAAGAAGAGATAGAGCTACCCCATTTAAATTAACCACAGATAGAATAAAATACTTGGGAGCATGCCTGCCAAAACAAACCTAGGAACTACATGAACATAACTATAAAATACTTTTTGACCAAACAAAGTCAGTTTCGAATAATTGGAGAAATATTCATTGTTTATGGGTGGGCAGATCCTACAATGACAATCCTCCCTAAACTAACCTATTTATTCAATGTCATCCCAATTAAATTGCCAAAAAGGGTGTTTGTTTGTTTTTTGGCTAGGAAAAAAATAACAAAATTCATTTGGAAGAACAAAAGATCAAGAATATCAAAGGAATTGATGAAAAAAAAGGTAAAGGTGATCTAGCAGTACCAGATTTTTAAACTGTATTACAAAGCAGTAATTATTAGAACTATCTGGTACTGGGTAAGAAATAGAAAGGTAGTTCAACGGAACAGAATAGATATACAACAAACAGTAGTAAAAGATGATAGTAATCTCTTTGACAAAAGTAAAGATCCAAGTTTTGGGGACTGAATTTCATGGTTTGATTAAAACTGCTGGGTCAGTTAGAAGGCGGTTTTGCAGAAATTAGGTGTGAACCTAGTTTCTTGTACCATTTACTAAGGGAGGATCAAAATGGATACACAAAAAATAATTAAGCAAATTTAATCACATTCCTCACTCTAAAATTAACAATAACTTAATAAAATCATTAATAATGAATTAATAAATAATTCAACAGAATATTGATAATAATAATTGGAGGGGAAAGTTAAGTGGTACAGTGGATAGAGTACCAGGCAGAGAATCAGGAAGACTCATCTTTAATTCAAATCCAGGTTCAGACACTTAGCAGCTGTTTGACTCTAGGCAAATCACTTAACCTTGTTTGCCTCAGTTTTCTCATCTGCAAAATGAACTAGAGAACAAAACTGCAAATTATTTCAGTGTTTTTGCCAAAAACAACAACAACACAAACAAATGAGGTCATGAGGAGTTAGACACAACTGAACAATGAAAAAAAAGGTTTGTGCTATTAGAACATCAAATATTTTAAAAATATTGTTTATTTCATTTTTAGCTCATCTTTTAAAATTCATATTCTGTGCATATTTTATAATGTACATAATAAAATTGTACAATTAGTATGTATATATAATTCATAATTAAGTAAATATAGATATATTTGGAGTGCATGCTCAAAATTTTTTTACTGATAGAGATGGGCACATTGATAAAAAAATGTAGAAGCCATTACTCTCTGCATCATCTCCTTTATTTTGGTCACTATAGCCTTTCATATGAAATTTAAGATTGGTTTCTATCTTTTTAGCCACCATGTAACACAGTTGTCTCAAACTAAGTTGGTAGTCTACTGAAACTGTTGTCTAGTCATACTTCTCCCAACCAATGACTGGCAGTGGATTTCTTAAGCCCAGATGTAGAACTTTGCCTTTATTCCTATTAAATTTGGTCCGTTATTCTGGTTTGTAGGTTCTTTGTCAACATCCAGTATATTAATTATCCTTTGCATTGAGAAGACCTACTATAAATTAGAGGAGATCCAGAGGTGCCTGAGCCAGTTCCTGACCAACAAGGACCCATATTTATCCCCTCTGCTTTCTCTCTTGCCTATGCATCCCTTCCTGAAGGTCTTAGTCAGAGAGTTCTTCCTCTCTACTTTTCCCACACCACAAGTGTCAAAATATTAAAGTCTTTGAAAAACTAAAATCTTCTTCTAAAAACAACAGAGAAAATGTCTGACCTGAGTCAGGAAGATAGACGTCTCAGGTGAGTTGTGGTTGATGCAATTTATACAAATGAAAAAATCCAAACCAGGTGTTGTGAAAATCACTTTTAGCAAGTGGGGTCAGTAGGAGATTTCATGAAAGATTTAGCCCCAAACCTGGACCTTAGAGGAAGGAAGGAATTTGAACAGATGGAGGCGTCTGTTCCAGTCATGGTGGAAGTGTGAACAAAGGCACAAAAAGGAAATGGAGTGCTATATAAATGTGAGGCATTATTATTTCAGTCACCCGAGCTTTCATCCTCAGAGTCATCCTCGACTCATCACTAACACACACCCCACATGGCCAATCTGTTGCTTAGTCTTGTCTTTTCTTCCTTCAAAATATCTCTTAGATACATCCTCTTTTCCTCACTCAGACAGCCACTGGCTGGTACATGCTCAATCACCTTATTTCCTAGACTACTATAATACCTTCTTTTTGGTAGGGGGCAGTTATTTATTTATTTGTTTGTTTGGCCAATTACATATAATACATTTCCATATAAGTTTTCTGAAGTTACATGATTCAAATTGTTTCCTTTCCTCCCTTCCCTCCCCCATCCTGGAGCTGGCAAGCAATTTGATCCGGGTTATACATGCATTATCATGCAAAACATATCTCCATATTGTTCATTTTATTTTTCTTTCTTCCTGTGTTTTTTTAATTTATTTATTAAAAATATTTTCCAAGGTTACATGATTTATATTCTCTCCCTCTCCTCTATCCTCCCCCCTCCCAAAGCTGACAACCAATTCCACTGGGTTATACATATATTATCACTCAAATCCTATTTCTACTTCATTTTTGTAATAGTCATCTTTTAAAATCTAAACCCCAAATCCTATACCCATATGTACAAGTGACTAAATCATATGTTTTTCTTCTGCATTTCCTATTGTTCATTTTATAATAATCTTTTGATTCATCTCACTTCCTCAAGTCCCTCCTAACTCCAATCCATCCTCCATTCAGCTGCTAATATCATCTGCCTCAAATGCAGATTTGACTATGTCACTGCCACCTCCCTGCCCAGTAAATTCTTGTAGTTCCTGGAACCTCTGACACATAAAGATCTTGATATCCTGTTCCCCACCTACCTTTCTAGTCTTCTCCCACTTTTCTGTGACCCAGCCACACTGGCCACTTGCTGTTTATTTCACATGAAGCTTGGAACGTTTTGCCTCTCACTTCTACTTCCTTTTCTCTAAGACTCAGCTCAAATCCCTCATTCTGCAAGAGATCATTCTCACCACCAGGACCATGGTTAGTGCCTTCCCTATGAGATTCCCTTTCATTTGCATCTGTGGATATCTTGACACAAACTTTATACACATAGTTATTTGTATGTTATCTTTACCACTAAAATGTAAGCTTCTTGTTTTTGCCTTTCTTTGTATCAGCAGAACTTAGCACAGTACCTGACACATAGTAAGCACTTTATACATGCCTACTATGTATAAAAATACATAAATGAATGCCCTACCTTACAGAATGGTGAGGGTAGCATGAGATAATATTTGTAATGTTCTTTAAAAAAACCCAACAACTGGGGCAGCTGGGTAGCTCAGTGGATTGAGAGCCAGGCCTAGAGACGGGAGGTCCTAGGTTCAAATCCGGCCTCAGACACTTCCCAGCTGTGTGACCCTGGGCAAGTCACTTGACCCCCATTGCCTACCCTTACCACTCTTCCACCTATAAGTCAATACACAGAAGTTAAGGGTTTAAAATAAAAAAAAATTTAAAAACCCAACAACTTTACTTTCTGTCTTAGAATCAATATTAAGTATCAGGTCTAAAGCAGGCAGAAGAGTGATAAGAGCTAGGCAATGGGAGTTAAGTGACTTGCCCAGGGTCACACAGCTAGGAAGTATCTGAGGCCACATTTGAACCCAGGACCTCTCATCTCCAGGTTTTCTATCCACTGGGCCACCTAGCTGCCCCTGAAAAGTTCTTTGTAAAACAGAAAGTGATTTGGTTTAAATTAACATGTAAATTAAATATAAAAATTAACATTTAAATGTATTAGTCATCCAATTTTAGCCTCAGAAAAGAATATGTCAGTATTCAGTATCAACCCTGATTATACTCTCCCAAGCATGCATTCAGTGTGTGTGGGGAGAGTGGTCACTTATATAAATTTAGTATGGAGACACATGAATGAGGAAATTTTTTTGTGCTAGGGGCAATTCACAATTCTGGATTGTAGAGCTTGATATTATTGGTCTATATCAGGATCTGTCACCAAAAAGAGTTTCTTTGCTAACCACTTTTCTTCTAGATCTCATTACTCTCCTGCTGGGCAAATAACCTTCCCTTCTGTTCTTGAACATTGGAGCATTGACAAGCTCTTTTACTTTTAACTTACAATCGTCTTTAAAAGGGGGTTGAGAAAGTATTGTGTTATTGTACAGGCTAAAATTTCTCTTTAAGCCAGATTGTCTTCTCTGAACAAACAAATCCAGCTACATCTTCATTCACCAGAATTCTACCAAGTTCCATCAGCTGTTAGCCAGCTGATCCAACAGCAAATCAGCTGCAAAGCTTGCCTTTTCCCTTTCTACTGTTACCATTGGAACCAGAGAGAGTAGCAAGGATTGACAGGTACCTCTGAGAGGACTTTCATTTTTCACACTGTAGGTAGTGCTAGAAGATAATTCATTTATCTTTAGATGAGAATCCAGACAATCAGGAACTAGAAACTGGTATTTTCTTGTCTGCTGACTCCTTTTCTGCTGGTTTCTTCACACCCTCAGTAAGCTAGTTCTATTGGACCCCTGCCAAGTTCTTTCTTGTCCATCCTTGACCACTCCTACCAGGTTCTTCATCAACTCTTTACTGTTTTCAATGGCTCAAATAAATATATTTTTGGTAATCAGTGATGCACCTTCACCTGTGAGGTAAAAATGTCAAGAACTCTCCAGTTCTCTTAAGTCATAAAAACAATAATCCTTTTGCAATCATCCCCTGTGCAAATGAGCTGGGTAATCACAGTACCCTGCAGCCTCTGCCATTCTGAACTTCTTAAAATTCTGTCTTCTCCAAAAACTGTGTTTTTTTCATACTTACGTTTTGTTTGTGGTATATAAAAAATCATTTTTATGCTACTTTTTACCCATCAAACTGTTAACCTATGAAAGGGGAATCACCTTATATCCTTTTCAAGGTGATTTAACTCTTTTTTATTTGTGCAAAGGTCTATTTTCTTCTCTCTTGGAAACTAAACTACTCACATTCTATTTTTAAATTGTTCATTTACATATGAAGTTTAGCACTTTTTAATTAGATAAGTTATTTTCCTGACCATTTACCAACAACTATTCATCTATGAAAGGGACATTGCCTGCATTTTCACAGGTAGATTTATTTTCTTTTTAAAATAAGTTTTTATTAATGTCTTCTATTTCTTACATCATCATGTTATCACAAGTATCCCCAACTCCCCCTTCCCAGAGAGCCATCCCATATAACAAATAGCTTTTTTAGAGAGGAAAATTTATAAATATATTTTTGTGTTATTTCGTTTGAACCTCACAATAATCCTGCAAGGTAGGTATGATTATTAATAATATTTTACTCAGAGGAAATTATAGCTGACTTGTTTAGCGTCACAAAGCTGGTGTCTGAGGCAGGATTTAAACTCAGGCCCTCCTGACTCTAAGACCATACTAGGTAGCTGCTTCTTGATTAATTTTATATTCTTCATGCCAAAGTACTTTTTCTGTCCCTTTCCATAGCCAAACAATTCAATTCTTAAGTACCTTCATAAGCAGCTATAGTTATGCTGGGAATGTGTTTAGGGCAAATGATTGCTCCATGTTAACTCATATTAACGAGTTCTTCCTTGATCCTGGGAGAAGGTGGTGTTTATGGGGGTCTTTCAGATGGACTGAGAATTTAAAGGATCATTTAGCAATGTATCTTGCACCTGGAGATTTGCTGGCCTTGGGTGAGATGACATACAACAAAGTAACTGTTAGCAATCTGCTTCTTCTGGCGAAATCCTGAAAGTACAGCTGGGACTGGGGTTGCCATCAGCATTAATCAGCTTTTTAAGAAAAAAAAATCAAGAAGAAAGACATGAGAAGAAAATTCTGGTCATGGAACTAAACTGTTGAGGTATGCAGTAAAGGCTTTCCAATAAGCAGAATAGCTAACATGAAGAAAGGCAGTTGACCAACAATAGAGTCATCAAGACCCTAGCAACTATTTAGAATCACATAAATTGAGAATTGAAAGGGATTTTAGAGTCCATCTAGCCCAACCTATTACATAAATCTCCCTAAATTAATATAACATGTAATCAATCATCTAGTCTCAGGTTGAAGATCTCCAAGGAGAGAGAACTTATTACTTCTCAAGCCCATTCCACTTTATCAAAAAGTTTCTCCCAACATCAAGCCTAAATTTATCTCTTTGCAATTTCCACCCACTATTCCTGTTCTCACCTTAGGGGCCAAATAGAGCAATCTGTATCCCTCTCTTCCTTCACAGGACATTGCCTCAAATACTTGAAGACCACTATCATGGCCCATCTTAGTCAATTTTCTCCAGGTTAAACATAGTCAGTTTCTTCGATCAAATTCAGGATCTTACAGTTGAACAAATAACCCTTCTCCCAGGAAGAGAAAGGAGGGAGGAAGGATCTTAGAAGTACACCAGTACTATTTTCTTAGAGAATCAGTCAGCACCATGGCCAGCATTAGTGGTGAAAGAAGCTGTTTGGCTGGTTCAGCACTGAGACCAAGGAAAGCAGTAGATCCTAAGTAAGTGGACTCTTTCCCAGTCTTCTAACCATCTAGAGAGAATTTATATCTATGTATATTTTTCTTAAGTAGCTGGTATCTTATAATAGTATTTCGAAGAGCCTCTTAATGGTAAAAGGAAAGTGATCAACCCTGGGCCTATGATGAGGACTTTTAGAAACACTGGTCTACAGTTCTCAGGTGGTACCAGGGAAGAAAAAGGAATAGAAAAAAGCTGAATAGAAAATTTGGAGGACATTCCAAAGGCAATTGGACACTTAAGAGCAAGAGGAATAATAGGAACCAGTAAAAGAGACTTTGCTTACCCAATGGTAGTATCATCAACACAAACAGAAAGTTGGAAGAAAGGGCAGGTTTTGTGGAGAGATAAGGAATTCCAGGTTAGACAAGATAAGTGTGAGGGGGGCTAGCGTTATGTCCAGTGCCCTATATGGCCTAGGCAGCTACAAATGTGCTCATCCTTACTTAGTTTGTGGGTCCCACCATTAACCCAGTTCTATTACTACGACCAAATAGCACCACTTGTCATGGTGTTTCACATAAAACTCTAGGGAACCTAAACCATGCCCACACAAAGGGGCATTATCCTCCAATAAATCTACTCATCTATGAAGAGGTTTTTCCTCCTCCCCCTGCCCCATCCCCTTCTAGCATGAGTATGGTAGCACTGCAACTTCCAAGGCAGCAAGAATTCTTAAACTTCTCAGAAGTGAGTTTCCCTCCAGGCCCTATCAATAATTAGCATTACTCAGGGAATGAAAAAACAAACTTTTTTTCTTTTTTCTTAAACCCTTAACTTCTGTATATTGGCTCCTAGGTGGAAGAGTGGTAAGGGTGGGCAATGGGGGTCAAGTGACCTGCCCAGGGTCACACAGCTGGGAAGTGTCTGAGGCCGGACTTAAACCTAGGACCTCCCATCTCTAGGCCTGACTCTCAATCCACTGAGCTACCCAGCTCCCCCTAAAAACAAACATTTTTCATATAAATATTAAGATCCTGCTCCAGCAGGTCTGGCCTATATCTGCCCCTACCCTTAACAGCTAAAATCACCATAAACTTCATAACTACAGTCCTTTCCTATGGGAAGGAGTGAGGGAGAAAAAAGAGGAAGAAGAAAAAAAGAGGAATGAATATGAAAGCAGAAGAAAGGGAGAAAGAATGAGAAAGAAAATAAGAAAAGGAGAAAAAGGAGAAAATTGTGAAAATGAAAAAGAAATAGAAGCAAAAAGGAAAAGGAAGGAAAGAGACTAGAAAGAGGAAGAGAATTGATAAAAGGAGGAAAATAAGGGCATTGGAGTCTGAGGAACCAAGAGGCAGAGATCAAAGAGAAACAGGAGCAGATGTGGCTCTGGGCTCAAGGCTAAGGAGGTCAGATACCCAGAGATATACAGTGATGACCCAAAGAATCTCAGGAATGAAAGGCAACTGAAAAGGAAGTATCTTCTACCACATGCTTAATGATTTACCCAACCTCTGCTTGAAGACCTCCAGTGATGGGAAGGCAACTGGTTGCAACTTTATACAGTTTTCTTATACAGGGTGTCAAATTCATTATATTGTTATAAAACTGGGGGGATTGTTGTAGTGTCTGTGGTAAATAGGGTCCTATCATAATTCATTCAGCCTCAGCCCATTCTTTTTTTTTTAAACCCTTAACTTCGGTGTATTATCTCATAGGTGGAAGAGTGGTAAGGGTGGGCAATGGGGGTCAAGTGACTTGCCCAGGGTCACACAGCTGGGAAGTGGCTGAGGCCAGGTTTGAACCTAGGACCTCCTGTCTCTAGGCCTGACTCTCACTCCACTGAGCTACCCAGCTGCCCCCTCAGCCCATTCTTAAAAATAAAATAGTCATACATTTGTATAACACTAACCTTTCAAAATATTTCCATATTTTTTAACCAAGGAAAGGATTAACCAACCCCCATTTTGCATATGAGAAAACTGAGGTCCAGGGGGAAAGGGATTTCTGGGATCATAGAATATGTGGCAGAGCCAGAAATAGAACTTGGGTCACTGATCAGGTTTTTGGAGTATGTTAGGTGGAGAGTCTATAAATGTAAAACAGTTTGGGCAATTTGTCCCAGAATCATAGATGTTCCTTTCATAGCTTCCCTCACAAAAGAACATCCAATTCTTTGCTTGAACACTTTTAGTAACAGGAAGCTCATTATCTCCAGTAATATCACCAATCCTTAATTCTCAGGTCCATATGTACCTCTTTCAATGTCCTTAGTAGTAGGGGTAGAAGGAGTGTTGGGGCTATGAAGGGAAATGGGCACTAGATAGCATCAGAGAATCTGTGAGAGGTCACTACCAGAGGATACAATCCCTTATTAACTACATTAGAGGTGAAGATTCCCAGAGAATGGCAGCAGGACTGGTGATGGATAACTGAGTCAAGGGTAAAGCCAAGTAAAGCATAGTCTAGGGAACTGAGTTGAGCTGTGTGTCCTAATAGCTACAGATAAGGCTAGGATAATTGATCCACGGACAGGGCTCAGAGACTTGCACAACTTAACAAGGACTGAAATCCCAGAAGTCAATATCTTGACAAGGCAATTGATTTTTTTTCAGGACTTAAGATTTTATTATTTTCAGCTGTCTTTTTAAAATACTTTTTTTTATTCCAAACTTAACAAATACTAAATACAATTAGCATTTCCATATTCACAGGAGAGAAAAAGATTGTTCATGAAACAATGAAGCTCTATTATGTACATTTTGCTTTTCTTTTAAAATATAATTCAACATGGAACTTTCCAAGTTGTTCTGCTCATCTGTGATTCTTCTGGCCTTCCTTCTGTTCTCTTCTGTTCATTTTTTTTATTGCTTCAGTGATGTCCCCTCCCTCCCTTTCTGGCTATCTTATCCCTAAATCCTCATGTTCCATGCAACTCTAACTGAAAAAAATAAAAACAAAACTTTTCCAATAAATATACTCCTAGTCAAATAAAACATTCTCACATTGTCCTTGACCAAAAATATATGTCTCATTCTGTAACTTCTGTCAATTACCTTTCTTTCAAGAAGCAAATAATGTTTCAATAGCAGGCTGGAATTGCAGTTGTCCATTGAATTGATCAGAGCTCTTAAGTCTTTCAAAGTTTTCTTCATGGTATTTTTACCACATAAATTGTTCTTGTGATTCTGCTTACTTTATTCTGCATCAGTTGATATGAGTCCTTCCAAGTTTCTCCAAAACCACCTTTGTTCATTTAGTACAATAGTATCCCATTACATTCATATGCCATAACTGGTTCAGTCATTCCCCAAATAATGGGTATACCGCCTTAGTTTCTAGTTCCTTATTATATAACAAAGAGAGCTGCTACAAATATTTTGTGTGTATATATATACATATATATATATATATATCTTTTTAGTCTTTGATTTGTTTGGGATATAGGTCAAATGTACAGTTTACTTTGGAAGCATAGTTCCAAATTGTTTTCCAGAAGGGTTGGACCCATCCATAGCTCTATGGACAAATACATCAATGTAACCTGTTTTCCTGCAGGCCTTCCACCATTGTCTTTTTCCATTTTTGTCTTGTTTGGCAGAATAAGGGTTGAAGTAAGACCTGGATAGTTGAAGCAAAGATTCCAGGAAGCTGGCCTGGATAATTGAGGTAGGGAAAAGGGTGGGGCCTGAGTAATTGAGTCAGAGTGAGCTCTGTCATGGAGCCTTGCTTGGGGGCGGGGCTTGATAATTGACCTGGGGCCGCATGTGTGTGCTGGGCTTGGGTTGTTCTGGTTGATGGCAGCGCCCTGAGCCCAGCTGTGTCCGTCCTGCCCGAATGCCGGCTGCCCGTCCTCAGTGGGGGTCAGGGACTCAGGGGGCTCATGGAACACGTGCTATCCCAAGTGTTCCCGTGGGGAAGGAGTTGACACACATGTGTCCGTACCTCATTATCCAGTCACTGATGGGGAGAGAGAAAAGAAGGAAGAACAGAAATGAAGGATAGGACAGGACAGAGATGGGGAGAAACAAGGATAGGGATGGGAGAACAAAAAGAGAGAAATGGGGGAACAGAAAAACACAGAGAGAATTGGACATCCATGAAATCACAGAGAAAACAGACTGAAGGTATGAAAGTAGATGGAAAGAGAAGAACGAGGGTCCTAAGAGAAACAAGAATAGGATGGGAACAGATTTGACAGAACAGAGGAATGAAGGACAGATAGATGAACTAGGTGACAAAGAAATGAAGGGACAGGAACAGAAGATAGCACCAGAGAGGTAAGGGGACTGAGGGATATACTCATGGGGGCCTGAGGTACATCAGAGGAACAGAAAAAAAAAAAAAGAAGAAGAAAAGAGAAATAGAAACAAGCAATTGATGGCAGAGAAATAGAAGATGACCACAAAAAAAAAAAAAAAAAAAAGAAATGGTGAATAGTAGTGGTGAGGACAGAGGTACAGATGGATGGGGAGAGAATAATTTGAGAGACAAAGTGTAGTGATGGGGGGATGGAAATAAGGGGTGGGGGAGACAACAGGGAGAGTTTTGCACTTGGTAGGATATAAGAGATGTTTGCCAAAGTTGAAAGAAAGGAAGATGACTGCCAAAGATGAACAGCAAGGGTCAGGAAATGGGCAAAGTAAAAGGAATAAAAAAGATGAGGAGCAGAAGGACTAAGAGAGGGACCTATAGGGGCAGAAGGATAAGGACACAGAGAGATGGGTGATGCATGTGGGGACCTAGGGATGGGCAACAGAGAGGTGAAGAATATAGAGGGATGGAGACAGAAGGGTGGAAGGAAGGAAGGGAAGCTATAGCTAAGGAACACAAAGATGGGGGGGGGCAAGGACAGAGAACTGGGGGACAAAAGAATGAGGACACCAGGGGATAGGGGAATGAGGGGACCAGATCAGAGGTATCATCAAAAGAGAGGTTCGGGAACAGAAGGATGGGCGAATAGAGGACCATCGAGTGGGGCCAGGAGGCTAGCTCTGGGAGCTAGGGGAGCCTGGGTCCCAGCCCCGGGGGGCTGGTGGGCGGTAATGAGGCGGCTCTGCCCAGATGCGCTCCCCCTCCCCCAGGCTGCCCCCGGCCCGCAATCAAAATGCTAATTGGCCTCATCTCTCCGTCTGCGGCCCCCAACCCTCCCCCTCTCCCAACCTTCAACTCGTTCACAGGCTCACACTCACGTCCACCCACAGTAACCCCAGGCTTGGCCCAGATGAATCCGGCTCCTAGGCCCTGAGCCTCCCCCGCCACTCCCCCCTCCCCGTTAGGTCCCGTCCCGGCTGCGGCACAGAGATAAGGGGGCGGCTCCACCCCTAGGGACAGCCTGACACTCAAGATGAATGTCCCCCCGCAGCTCCCGCCCCCACCCAGGCCCAGGCGGCTGCCACAAAGACATTGGGACCCCGCCTCCTCCCCTTCCCCAGACACCCTGGCACAAAGTGATCTCTTTTTGCACGCACAACAGTCACACACACATACACAGACATACAAACATGCACAAAATTGTAGACATTCACGCAACATGTATCCACACACAGTCGCCATGCTCCAGTCCCTCCCATACAGCCCCGGATAGCTCCCTTAGCCATCAGGCCCTACAGCCAGGGAAATGAGACCTAGCGGTAACGGAGTCTCGACCCCGCCCCCAACGATTATGCAAATAGGAAGGCGGAGCCTGTTCGAGCTGAGATCAGCACTTCCCCTGTGCTCGGCTCCGCCGGCCTAGGGCCCTTGGCCCACAGCTGCGTGCGCGCCCACTCTCAGCGAATGCGCACTCTGGTTAGAGATCCTGCTCCAACCCGGTCCCCAAAACACACCCCTGAAGATTTGTTCAAAGAATTGTTACATTGTGGTACACACACTATGACAGAGCTGGTGACAACCACACAGTATCTCACAATGTCAGTCAGACTGTCGGATTCAGCGACACAAGTGAGTGTCACAGGCAATGTCCTATAGAAGGAGTCAAGTAAATTGGAGGGTCCTGGGCACAGCGGAACCAAAGCCGCGAAGGGAATCATAGGACCTCCATTTCTACTACTTCGTGTGACCTTGGACGAAGTACTTGGCCTCTTTGGGCCTCGGTTTCCTTTTTTTGCAAAATGTGTGGCTTAGAGTAGATGACCTCCAAGGTCGCTTTTATCTCTAAATCCGAACTTCTTTGAGCATCCTCATCCCACAGCTGCTATCAGGAGAGAGTGTCACAAGGTCACAGACAAAATGCCAGATTCACACTACGCCATGCATGCTATCCCCGTCATACAAGGCAGTGTTAATGCCACACACACAGGGTGTAGAATACTGGTAAGACTCTTTGTGACACTCACACAATGTCACATAAAATCAGGGTCACGAAACCAGCACTGTCACTGATGCCAATGATGTGTCGCAGCCACAGAAGCACAATGCCGGCCCAAAAGCCAGGGCCCTGGATGTTAGCCTATGGCCTCCCACTCAAACCTGTTCGTGACCTTGGAACATTACCCACGCCCTCACACGCGTCAGAGGGCCCACGGTTCTCCATTGGACTCACGGAGTTCCAGGAGGATTTGGGGTCTATCTGGTCTGGGGAATTTAGGGGAAGAATCGAGTTGGAATGAGGCCCTGGCATGGGTCCGAGTGGTATCTCTCCCTCCTCTTGGGAACATGTACATAAACCCCTCCCCCGAGCGCGGCCTTTGTGCACGAGGACCCTCCCCCACTTCCCCTCTCCTAGGGTCCAGGCCGCCCCTCTCCATTGGCAGGGCCCTCCCTGACGTCAGGGGGCGGCCTGTAAAGTTCGGGACTGAGAGACGTTAATGGGGCGGGTGGGGGGCGGGGGAGAGGGTGTTGTCCCCTTGGTTCCCAGGCATCCTACTCAGCATGGCTTTATAGCGGGCGGGCGAGGAAAATACTATTACTTCTATAGATAATAATAATAAATAATAATGAATAGAGAAGAAAAGTCTGAATCTTTCTTAGGGGAAGGAGGAATGAGGTTGAAAATTCCCCCAACCCGGGACAGGGAGAGAGGTGTCCGAGGCTTTTCGGAGGCCAAAGCGGACGAGAATGAGGCGGGGGGGGGGGGGGGGGGGAGACTGCGGCAGAGGGCGCCGCGTTGGCCCCAATGCAGTCCCGCTGCCTCAGCATCACACACACACACACCCCCGCCCCCGCGGACACGGGGCCTCCGAGACCCGCAGCCCAGGGGGAGGGGGAGGCGAGGACCCTGACTCGGAGGGCAGGCAGGGTTCCCAAATGCCTGGGTCTCCTTATCCCCGGAACCTCCGGGGGAGACCAGGACCCCCCTCTCTCCTTCTCTTCTTTCTCAAGCCCAAGACTCGCATTGCTGAAGGGGAAGCCCCCGGGGGAGGGGAAGAGGGGAGCCCAGCCCCGCCTCCGCCGTATCCCCCTACTCCTCCCCCCCCCCTTCCCAGCTTTATAAGTGAGCGGCCGGGCCCCGGCCAGAGGCAGAGACCGAGGCAGAGGCAGACCGAGGCGATCGCGGGCGGCGGGAGCTGTCCGAGCGCTGAGCCCCGCCCCCGCCCCCCGCCCCCTCCCTCAGC
>NC_058130.1:704408797-704440500 GCF_016433145.1 Gracilinanus agilis
CCTTAGATAGTCCGATACCGACTATAGAGCAATAATGCGCACTGCATGCGAAGCTGCCGCCGCCTCTAGTGTTACAGAGAATCAGGTACCCCCCCACTTCCCTCTTCCCCCAAGCCCCGCCCCAGGCCCCGCCCCGCGCCGATATCAGGGACACTGCGCGAGGTGGGCGGGGGCCATACGCGCAGACTTTCTCTACCCATCCCACCCTTCCAATAATCCCTTGCCCTGGCTCCCAACCAAGGCCCCTTCGGCTGGCCCGGCGGCGGCGGGGGAGGCGACCACCAAGGGACAGACCCCAGATTGGGGAGAGAGGCGGAGGACGCACACGAACACACCATACATACATATACACACACACACACAGGAAGACAAGGAGACAGAAATGAACATGATCTCCAAGAGAGAGAAACAAGGAGACAATGAGACGAATAGAATCGGATGGAAAGACAGACTAGGGGACAGAAATAAGGAGACTCAAGAAAATATAGCAAAAGGCACAAAGGGAGTAAGAAACAAAATACCATTTAACAGCTAAGCTTCTCTGGTATGCTGTGTTGGAAAATAATGAATCTACCCTCACAGAGCTTGTAGTCTAGGAGAGGTTAATGCATCTGTTTCTTCCTCTTTTCTAATTAGAATATTGGGGCACAAATAGTAAGAGCAGAAAGAGAGGTTTGAGAATTTCAAGGATGGGGGAACACCCCTGCCTAAAGTGAAGAGACACTGAGTAAGATGCAGAAGAGAATCACCAAAAGATGAAAGGAGGGGGACGACTTGGCAACAGCTCTCCTACTCCACACTGAGATACTCAAGGCAGTGTATTGTGTAGTGGAACAAGTACAGCAAATCAGGAGAACTGGGCTGGCTGTAGTTCCAATCCTGTCACTCCTAAGGTATGACCTTGCGCAACTGGGCTTCTGTTTTTTCCCCCCTGTAAAAGGAGAGGCTTGTACTAGATGGTGAAAAAGGACCCTTCTAGCTCTGATGTACTGTGATCCTTTGACACTAAATCCAGATTGAGGACAAGAATTCCTTTTTCAGTTACAAATTGGATTAGATGGCTATTGAGGTCCCTTCCAGCCCTGAAATTCTGAAATGACTCAGCACTGAGCTGTATGGAGACCTGGACGGATGCAGAGGCATGCAGAGACAGTAGGATTAAAGAAAAACATATGGGAAAATAGAAATAGAGATTCAGAGAAATGAACACTAACAGACTTGACCCCCTCACACACACTGTCGCACATATAGCCACCACCCCAACTTCTTTGAGAGACGAGGTTTCCAACTCTAGGAACCCCAGGAGGAGGGTTTGGGGAAGTGCAGAGACCTCCGCTCCTCTGCCTTAGGTTCACCCATCATTACATGCTACACCCAGGGATACAATTGTATAGCAGAACACAATCACGACATTCTCCCCTGCCCACCCCCCATCACAACCCTCTCCCCCAATTACTACCATGTACATAGGCACAGATATATGGTGGTGGATATGCATACACATTCATTCATTTACTCAACTGGTGCTTGGCTCCAGAGGGCAGAATTAGGAACAAAGGAGTTGATATCACAGAGAGGCAGATTTCCCTTTGACTTGAGGGAAAAGGCCATTTCTAAAGATTGGAAGTGTCCTAAAGGGGAATGGCTGCCCTGTGAGGAAGTGAAGGTTCTCTATTACTGAAGGTCTTCAATCAAGAGTCTGGATGCATTTGCCAGAGTTAATTATAGAGAGGATTCCAGCTCATGTTCAGGCTGGGCTAATTGGAGCTGATGTTTCTAGAACATTTTGTGGTTTACAAAGTACTTGACATCCATACATTGTCTTACTTTTTTATTCCTCATCATAGCCCTGTGGAGTAGGTACTGCAAGTATTCTACTCATTCTACAAATGAGGAAACTCACACAGCTAGTATGTGCTGGAGGTGGGATTCACTAGACCACCTCCTCCAAGGTCCAGTGTTCACCCCATTCCACTCCACTTCAGCTGCGGCTCTCTCAGCTCAGAGATTCTATCATCTTCGTAGAACATCCACCTAGCCTAAGCCTGCATTAGCTACTAGGAGACATAAAAAGAAGCTAAGATATGGTCCTTGCCCTCAAGGAGCTTCCAATCCCATTCCATCACAATGGCACATAGCAAGGGGGCTATACATCCACTTTACACATTCAAGCACAGCCAGATAGTCTTCCAGCCTGTATGACACCCAGACAAGCCACACAGAGGCACACCAACACAGCTGTACATGGAACACAGGAATATATACAAACACACACACACAAACATGCCCAGGAACACTACCATAGTCCCACAAACAGTCATATACATACACACAACACAAAGTGGCATGGCTCTCTTGGCAAAGAGTCACTTGGTGTATGCCCAAACACACACACACACACACACACACACACACACACACACACACACACATCAGACCTCTCTGGGCCCCTCCCTACCTCCCCTGTGTTCCTCCTCTGTGCTTGCACACACATTGGTCTACCTACTTACCTAAGCAGTGAGCAGGTCTCACAGCCGCTGGGCCAGGCCAGGGACCCCCTTTCCCCCATGCCTTGCCCCCTGTCCTACCGTGGAAAGCCATGGGTCCCTTCTCTTCCCTCCCCAAGTCCCCATCTCTGAATCAGCACAATATCCCACCTTAGCGAATTCAGGTAGAAGGAACGTGTATAGGTAGCACCTCTGTTTTTTGTACTGACTGCAACAGGCCCCGGGGCCACCCAGCGTGAGTGGGAGAGCTAGGGCTGAGAGGGGACAGGGCAGCTGTGCCCTCCCCCTGTTTCCCTCTGCAGCACATGACTCCCTTCCCTTCCCCCTTCCTTGTACATACTCCCTTGCCCTGCCCCAACAGGCTGGGATTTTTACGTGGGCCGTCCCCCTCCTCCCCTCCGCCTGACTCCTCATGCCCCGCTTTTGGGGCTGCGGCCCGGGGGGCTCGGGGCCGGCCGGACAGACGGACGGACGGACAGACCTCCTTCCTAAGCACAATAGCACCAGCTCCCCGGAGCACCGCACCTCCAAGAGGAGAATAAACGCGACTCTTGATAGAATTGCTTCTGTTCCTGAGACTTAATTTTCTGTGATCTGATGGTGTTCAAACACTGGGGACCCCTACCCTGAGGAATAGGAGGTCTTATGAGAGGGAAGGCAGCTAAAGGGTCTGTCTGGGTTTCATCTTCTAGACTACAGTGGCATTCTAGTGTCTCTCACCTTTCTTCTGGAATCTGGGTCTCTGTCTCTCCCTCCCCTTATATTTGCCTTTATCTCTGGGTCCATTCTTTTTCTTTTTGGCCACATACTTGCTAGGATGCTGTTTTATTCTCTGAGTCTCTCTCTTTCTTTCTCTCTCTCTCTCTGAATCTGTCCACTTGCACCTCAGTTTGTCAGACCTCTTTTAGTCTCTTTTTTCCTCAGTTTGTCTGTGTGACTATCTTTCTTTCTGTCTGTGATCATTTCATCTCAATTACCAGGCCTCACGGAGGGGTAGAAAAGTTAGGTCCAATGATTCCTGTGCCTGGCTGTTCTCCCTGAACCAACCATGTGGAGGCAGCAGCAGAGCAGGCTTCCAGGAGCTGGAGGAGGCACACAGTTTCCTGATAAACTCCCCCCTCCTCCCTAGCCTGTCTGTGTTGGCTTGGCCTAGTGATAGAGATGAGGATATACTTACTCCCCAGGAGCCGGGGAGCCAAGCGTTCTGAATTTATTGGTCCAAGTACAAAACCAGGATGGCTCACCTTTGCCTTGGAGAAGGCAGGAGACTGGCCCAGATAGGTTCCTCTATTCTGCCCCCAGTCCCCTAGCGCTGTGTCCTCAGAGGAACTCTCTCCAATGCCTCTATCCCTCTGGGGAGTAGGAGATGGGAGGTGGGAGCAGGGAATGTCTGACCTTCCTTTCCTGGCCATGTCTTCAGGTCCTCTGTCCAACTGGCCACTGTTACCAATGCTATTATAAATGGTCAATCCAGTCATGGCTACATATGGGCTGTGCTCAGTCCAGCGATGGCCAGTCCACTGGTTGGGAGCCAACTGAGGTCACAATGGTTCATGTGTCTATCTAGAAGATCTTCCATAGAAGTTCAGGGCTCCAGCCCAGTGCAGTCTGTGTTACAGCCAGGGCTGCTGCCCCTAACGTCGCTGAGAGACCCCATACGGCTGCTTTCAGCAGGGGACTGGGCCCACCTTTACTCCCTAAAGGCTTCTGGCACCCTGTCTGCTGCCGCTGCTTCTGTAGGACCCAGTCAGGCCGCTGGTGTGCTGAGGCCACTTGTAGAGCTGTGAAGGAGCCCTCAATGGATAAGCTGGGGAAGTGGGAAAAGGAGGGGGGAATCAGTGATACATCCTGAGTCTGGATTATTGAACATTCTCTGATGCAGTCTCCTCAGTCCATTTCTTGAGGACCCACCCTGGCATCTCACCACCTACCAAAAGCCCCATAATCCCTCCTTCTCCATGGTGTGTCCCACAAGCCCTAGCCCTCAGCCTACAGGAAGTCACCTGCTATGGGTCCTCATGGCAACCTCCTGGGCCAGTTGGGAATGAGGGTGTTGGGTAAAGAGGTTCAGGGCCTGGGCCAGGAGGGACTCAGTGGGCAGGGGCTGAGGCAGGCGAGATAGCAGCTGGTGTAGGCTCGGCATGTCACAGGGCCCTGCTAGGACCTCTGGCTCTCGGTGCAGAACTACCTGGGAACAGAGAGAAGCACAGATCAAAGCAAGGCCCCAGGACCCCTCTTTCCCCACCAGGACCTCCAGGATCAAAGCCAGCCCCCAATATATTCCACCCCACCACCTAGAAGCACCTAGAACACAATTAGAGTACAACTCTGATCCCAGCCCTCCCTCCTCCCCAGCCCTACCAGACCTGACCAGTCCATACCGCAGCGGCCACGTAGACAGGCATGAGCGGATGTGAAGCTAGGAAGAAGTCCATGAGGCGCAGCACGTGGGTGGGCTCAGGTAGCACATGGCCAAACCAGGTCAGCAGCCAGCTTAAGGCAAATACTGTACCCACCTCGGCCCTGGCACGACAGGCTGGGGCCTTAGGCTGAGCACCTTCTTACCCTGCTGGGTCTGCCCCACTCTCCTGATAACACCCTCCCTCTTTCTTGTGCACAGCCTTCGGGCCATGGCCTGGGTCCCGTGACCACCTCCCCACAGTTCCCAGGGTCATGTTTGGCCCTGCCCACAGGGTTCTAGTCTGGGATCCCCTTCCTTCTGCCCATAGGGCTTGAGTGTGCACTACCAACCTCTCCATGAAGCTGTGTAACTGAGGACTCTCCCGGGCCAGTAGAGGCAGCAGGTAGTTCAGGATGTGCCAAGTGTTATCCATTGTGGGGTCCATGAAGTCCCTGATAGGTGTTCTAGGCATTAGAGATCAGCTGCCTCCCTCCAGCTCCTCTGAGAGGGTATCAGGTGAGCAGCTCTGTGTCCCTTCATGCCCTGAGCCCATTAGGCTGATATAAGAACTACTTCTCCCCAGGTCTATATACCCCCCCACTCCCAGGCCCTAGCTACCTGAGGTGATATGGGGGTCACTGCATGCCCCTTATTCCCTGGGTACCTGAGGTGGTGCATGGAGAGTTGGTCCAGCAGGGCCGCCGCTTTACGGGGCCCCAGCACCAGCAGCAGAGCCAGTGCCACTTCATGGTAGCCCTGGTAATAGTGCAGCTCTGGCCGGGCGCTCAGGACAGCCAGGATCACAGCCACCAGCTGTTCCTGCAGCACTGCCCGCTGCTCTGGGCGCATCCCTGCCCAGGCAGAAGAGGAGGAGAAGCTGCTGTCACTTCACTGTCCCTGTCCCTCCCTTGCCTTCTCCAGGTTCCCTCCCTCATAGGGCTTAGAGATGGAGGGGACCTTAGAGACTATCTAATCCAAACCCTTCATTTTACAAATGAGAAAACTGAGGTAAAATGGCTTGAGGAAGGCCACAGGAGTCCTAAAAAAAGACGAATCCAGGGCTACTGGACTCCAAATTAAGTGTTCTTTCTATCACACCATCCTATCTCCCTGAAGCCAATTCCTCACTCACCCTTGGCTGCCCTCCTTGTCCCCTCATCCCTGTCCAGCCCACGCCAGGCACCTCACCCCGGGGAAAGTGGGCCAGGGAGCGCTCCACATCCATTTGCACCTGGTGATAGTCTCTGTGGTCCTGGAGGGGGCTTCGGCCTGCGGGAAGAGAAAGACAAGGAAGCAGGAATTCAGAACCAGAAGCGTTCCCTCCTCCAAGGCCCCAAGATTTCATCTCATTCCCACCCACCCATCCACCTACCCTCAGCTCTCCCAGATACTCTTAGCTGATCAGCAGATTTGAGTCCATGCCTAGAAGGACTAGGTCAAGGAGAGGTCTAATCATTTCTTTAAGTATTAAAAAAAATCACAGGATTTGGATCTGGCATCAGGCCTTTACAATCAACACATCCAACACCCTCATTTTCCTCTTTTTACAGATTTTAAAAATGAGGACACCAAGAAGGGTCTCTTGCTTTATGTCACACAGGTGGCTAAAATCAGAAACTGTAGGTCTTTGGGTTCCAAGTCTGTGATCTTTAGCTGTAGTGCTGTCACAGGGAAGAGGTATTTAGGCTTTTTCTGCTAGACTCCAAAGGATAATGTAACCTGGCCCCCAAGCTCTGGACTTGGGCAGCTAACTGCACCCCCCCCCCAACAAATCACATCTCTTTTAGCTCAAATCACGATTTTAAGACTTCCCAGAGTAGACTCTGGGTAGAGACAGGAAGATGGTACTATACTGGGCTGAACTTTGTGACTGAACATAATTTGTGTATGAGTTCAGAGCTTTAGAGGTTCTGGAGGTTTGCAGAAAAAGTCTTAATTCCTTTTCTCTGGGATAACACCATTAATAATACCTGGTTGCAGTAATGATAACAACGACACCTGATATTTGTGTAGGACTTTAAGGTTTGGAAAACCCTTAATATACATTATTTCGTTTTATCTTAACATCTACTATACTATTTTTCTGTCTATCCATCCATCTCTAGAAATCACAAGTACACACGCACACGCACGCGCACACAGACCTGTGATTTCACTCTGCAGCTAGAGGTGGCTCAGTGAATAGAGTACTGAAACTAGAGTCAGGAAGACTTCAGTTCAAATACTGCCTCAAACACTTAATAGCTTTGCGACCATAGGAAAATCACACTCTTTGTCTCATTTTCCTCAATTGTAAAAGGGAGATAATAATAGCACCTACCTCCCAGGGTTGTTGTGAGGATTAAATGAGATATTTATAAAATGGTTGCATGGTATCTGGCCCATAGTAGATGCTTGCAATTTATTTTCTTCCTCCCTTTCTGCAAAGAACTACTAGTATGAAAGGAAACTGCTTCCATTGATGGAGACCAGCAATTTTTGTGTAATTTAGTTCTGAAGCCTCTGAGAGACAGAGGCTAGGCTTGAACTCAGGCTTCCTCTTATACCATGTTTTTTCTTGCCAGAGATTGTTTCCTAATAACCATTTTACAGATGAGGAAACCAAGCCTCAAGAGGCTCAAAGTCAAATAGCTAGGAAATATAAATGGTAGGATTTGGACCTAGATTTTTCTAAATCTTTCTACCACTCTATGCACTGTCTCCACAGTGTAAAACTAGGCAAAGGGGCTGGAAGTTGCAGAAAGGCAAATTTTTTACTCAATAGCAGGAAAGAATTTTATAATAATTTAAGCTATCCAAAGTGGAATGCTTTATATTTGGAGATAAGGAGGTCTCTATCACTGGAGATCTCAGGAGAACATCAAGCAAAGGTTGGATAACTACTGGTTGGAGATCATAGGATTACAGATGTAGAGCTACAAGGGAACTTAGAGGTCATCTGATATAACCCCTTCATTTAACAGATAAGAGCTGTGAGGTCCAGAAAGATTAAATTACTTTTCCCAAGAAGCAGAATAAGTCAGCACTAGGATCTGAATCCTGTCCTCCATCTTTAAATCTGGAGCTTTTCTCATTATAACATTCTGGCCTCATTTTATAGTCTGTCTAGATCAACTTTCTGATTTTACAAACAAGGAAACTAAATCCCAAAGATACCTGCTCAGGTATGACTTAGAGAATAGGTTGGACAAGAGGATTCTTTTTTTTTTTTTTTTAAACCCTTACCTTCCGTCTTGGAGTCAATATTGTGTATTGGCTCCAAGGCAGAAGAGTGGTAAGGGCTAGGCAATGGGGGTTAAGTGACTTGCCCAGGGTCACACAGCTGGGAAGTATCTGAGGCCAGATTTGAACAAAAGGATTCTTAAAATGCCTTGGAGCACTGGAATTCTGCCTGTCTCTTTATGCCCAGAGATTCCCATTGTTCCCCATAGAAGTTACAGGCATGTGAAGATAGAAATGAAAGGTAACGAAGGATTGGGGAATAAGTTAGTGCTCATTCCTGTTTCCCTCTCATTTTTCTCCCAGCCTTCATACCCTTGCCCTCACACCTGGATGGGGTGGCAGGTCATAGGGGCTAAGGCCCAGAAGCCGGGGCCAGACCTTCCTCCGGACCTGGTCACTAAGTAGGCCCCCTCGACTCTGGGCAGCCATTCGAAGAAACTCCACATCTACTGGATCCTGGCTCAGGGCTTCATGAATCTGCAACAGCTTCTGCCTTCTCCAGGATTCTGCAGGGACAGGAGCCAAAACCCCATGAATTCCAGAGAATAGCTACCAGACCCCTAAGATTCCCCATACCCATTTCCCTATGCACTCACCATCCTCCCATCTCAATTTTAGGACTATCTTCTCCAAGAATCTTTCATTTTTTACTCTGATACCCACTAAAGTCTGTGAGCTCCCAGAGGATTGGCAGAGGGCTCTGTTTCTCCTAAGATTCATGGGGTTAGAGCTTTCAGATGGAGAGATAGATGCCACCTCCCCATACCCTTCAAGGTAAAACTGTTTAACTGAATAAATCTTCCTCTAGCCTGACACTTTCTAAGCTTAGAGAAGGTCAATACATATAAACTGTGCCAAGTAAATACAAATGAATTGAGAAGGGAAGAGAATCCAAGAAGGCTTCAGATAGGGGAGCCCTTGAGCAGAGCCTTAGAGGAGGACAGGCTTCAGAAGCCTCTCCCTTCCCCAGCAGTGGATACTTCCCTGGTCCTCTTCCTTATAATAAATTCAGTCTTTGGGGCAGCTGGGTAGCTCAGTGGATTGAGAGCCAGGCCTAGAGACGGGAGGTCCTAGGTTCAAATCCGGCCTCAGACACTTCCCAGCTGTGTGACCCTGGGCAAGTCACTTGATCCCCATTGCCTACCCTTACCACTCTTCCACCTATAAGTCAATACACAGAAGTTAAGGGTTTAAAAACAAAACAAAAAAAAATAATTCAGTCTTCACTGAGATTATCTTCAAAAGCCTCCCACATTCAATCATTGCACAGACTGTACTCTATTCCAGAGGTTCTTAAACTTTTTCTGTCATGAATCTCTCTGCCTTTTTCTGCTGATGTCCAAGATAGTGCAACCTCCAATCTGGAATGGTTTGTGGATCCCTCCTCAGAAGAAAGTTTTTAATTATATAAAATAAAAACAGAGTTATAAAGGAACCAGGTTATATTGAAATAGTTATCAATATTAATAATAAAAAATAAAAAAAAAAACAAGAACCCCTGACCTCTGGGTCTGGCCCCTATCAGATCACTCTAACACAGAGCCCTCCCCTGGGTAGTCCTTCATTCTTAGAATGCTCCCAGTCCTCCCTCCAGGATTCAGCTCTACTGTCCTTCCTATCCTAGGCCTAGGATTATCCTCCCTCCCCAATTCATTTGTATTTACTTGGCACACAATTCGTTTTTTTTTTTAATCTATTCTTTCAATCAATCAATACCAGGAAGATATCTAAACTCTTAGGGCGCAGGAATAGTGGAGATTTTTTTTTTTTTTAATCTTTGCACCCTCAGGGTGCACGTGCCAGGCGCTGAATACTAGTTAAATTAAATGAAATTAATTACTCGCTACACCCACATCCGACAGGTTCTCAACAAGCCCCGCCTCCCTTACACTGACTCCTCCTCCTGTCGGCCCCCCCAGTCTTTCCTGCCAACACAGGTCGGTCTTCCTAGGGAAGAATAGCCCTATTGCTATTGGTCAGATTCCATACTGCTAGTGTTTCCATTGGATTTTTCCTCCCAGTCAGCTCCTCCTTCCACCTCCCCGTCCCGCTGCCCCCTCCCAGCCCCTCACTCACCAGCACTCGGCTTACTCTTGAGGCCCTGGGCGTGCTGCGATGCCGGTTTCCTCTCGCCAGCCTTGGCTCCGGTCCCACCTGGATTCCGGCCTCCCCGGCGGTCTCCGATTCCACGTACCCTTCTCATGCTGCCGCCACCTCAGTTCTCGGATCCAGAAAGCCGGGCAGTTGCGGCAAACCCCGTTCCTTTCTGTTCATTGGCTCCTACAGGAATCGCCCAAGGAACTCGTTGGTCAATAAACCTGTCACTCCGAACTTCCGCCAATTGGCGCCCAAGCCCCTGGACACAAGGCCGCCTGGGAAATGTAGTCTTTTCTCCAAGTGATTTGCCAGAGTTGGTTCCCTTTGACCGGGTGGGGCAACTCACTCCCTAGCTGGGCTTCCTGGATTTCGTGGCACAGGAACATGTGGATATGAGAGCCAGGGGCAGCTCCTGCCAGCTCTGGGAAATGGGGCCAATTACAGCAAAAGCTGAAAACAAAGACGGGGCACGTTGATTGGAGAATGGCTGAACATATCGGGTGTAGGAAAGTAAAGGAAAATGGGAAAAGAGAACTATAAGAAGCTTGGTGTGCTTGGGTGGTTCCGAAACCTAGATGCTGAAATGGTGCTAAAGACGGGGATTATTTTTTTAAGTGGATTTTCTTAGCTCATAAGGACAGGGATGCTGAATACATACCAAGGATAAGTGTTGGAGACCCTTCTTCTTTTTTTTAAACCCTTATCTTCTGCCTTGAAATTAATACTATGTATTGGTTCCAAGGCAGAAGAGTAGTAAGGGCTAGGCAATGGAGGTTGAGTAACTTGCCCAAGGTCACACAGATAGGAACTATCTGAGGCCAGATTTTAACCCAGGACCCCCATCTCTAGGCCTGGCTCTCAATCACTGAGCTACCTAGCTGACCCCGGCAAGTCCTTTCTTTAAGAAGTCAAGAAGCATCCATCATGCACTACACTGCGTGCCAGGGTTCTGGGGATGTAAAAGGAAAAAATACAGCAGTCACTGCTCTCAAGAAACTGATAGTCAATTTACAATTATGTAGAAACAAGATCTAGACAAGAAAGGGAAGCCTTCCTTTCCAACCCACAACGACAATGTGAGACAATGTGCCTACAGTAGTACAAGTTTGAACTTCTTCCTTCTTGGTTCCAAAGGGTAATAACCTCTGGCCTAGGAACCATCAAGCCCTTGCTAGGGGAGAATAGGTCTAATCTTGGAAGTTAACCTCCCTTCCACTCCCATCACCATCTCTTTGGCTATCACTTCTCAAAATCCTTTATCAACCAAATTTACTCACAGCCAATCATCTAAAATCAAGTCAAACTGAGAGAAACAGTTCAATAACAAAAAATTCACATACACTGATGATGATACACCTCAGGTCTAAGGAGGTAGGTACCAGGTCCTCTGGCCTGAGTTTGAGTGTTTTTTTTTTAATTTATTCCAGTAATAAATTAACACATAAGTTTTCCAAGGTTACATGACTCATGTTCTCTCCTTCCTCTCTTCCCTCCCAGCTCCAGGAGTTGACAAGCAATTCCACTAGGTTATACATATATTATCATTGAGTGGTTTTATATAAAGACAGAGGGAAGAGAATATTCTGGATGTCATCTGCCTTAAATTATGCATGAAACAAAAGAATATATTCTAGCTGGCTATATGGGCTACTGCCCAACAACATCCTGCTACCCCTCGATGGTTGATAATCCTATTTCCCCTGTGAAATAAATCCTGGCTATTCCTAGGTACCTTCTTTCTCCTATATAATGTATACAGGTCTGTATAAACAACATCTTGTTCCCAGAGAACAATTGATGACTGGGAGAGCACCTCGGAGATCTCAGCAAGATCTCCGAGGTGCTCTCAGCTATGACATGGTCTGCTTTTCCCATTCTCCTCTTCAGCTCAAGCCCCTACCTGTAACCTCTTCCTTTTCCCCAGTCCTCTGACACCTTTTGACTGCCCAATATCTGGAACACAGCAAGCCCTTAATGTTTCAATAAACATTGATATCTCTTGATCCCTACTTTATTTTTTAAAATTTCTTTATTTTTAAGTATTTTTCCATAGTCACATGATTCATATTCTCTCCTTCCTCTCTTCCCTCCCCCCTCCTGGAGTTAACAATTCCACTGGGTTATACATATGATATCACTCAATATCTATTTCCATATTTTTCATGTTTGTAACAGAGTAATCTTTTCTTTTAAAAACAAAACCCCAAATCCCATACCCATATAAATAAGTGATAATCATATGTTTTTCTGCTGCATTTCTACTCCCACATTGCTTTCTCTGGATGTGGATAGCGTTCTTTCTCATAAGTCCCTCAGAATTGTCCTGGATCATTGCATTGCTTTTAGTAGCAAAGTCTATTACATTTTGATCCCTACTTTAGGAACCCTACAGAACTACCTGCATCTTGTGTTTGTCTAATCATTATTTAATATACATTGATTTAGCACTTCTAAGCTGGATTCTATGTTATATTTATAGGACAAAGGTAGGCCCATGTGACATTTGCTATGTATCACCATGTGACAGGAGATGGATATATTAGGAATAATGTTAACCCACTCCTTTTTCCCCGTAGGCTTTCCTGAAGCCTAAGAGAAGGCAGGGGTATCATTTATTAACCTAATAGAGTTTAGTATGTGAGTTGTCCATCATGAGATGTTCTATGTGAACCTTGGACTAAGGGGGTTCCATCAGAGTAGTCCGTGAGGCCTCGGTTCATATTCGTGAGCATTCATTCCTACAAAGCACCACTTGCCACCAGAGGGCACTGGGCCTACACGTGCTCAGAATACCATCCTTCCCAAAAGCTCCTATAAGTTTTTTGTAGTTGCTGACCAAGTTCTAAATTTAATCAAGAGGAATTACATGAAATATGGTTGCAAAACATGAAAGAAAATTAGTTAAATGTTCCTCCATGAAGGGTTGTTCTCAGCCAGACTTTCATTCAGCTCTTTGGTTCCTAGAAAAGACCAAAAACACCAGAGCTCACTGAGCTCATGTAGCAGAATCAAAGGGGGAAAATATGTGCTCATGGGTGTGTGGGTGGGTATGGGGGCCAGGGAGGAGGGAGGAAGAATGCATTCCTCCCGTGGACATTGGAGTTTAGACAGGAAGGCAAGGGCAGCACAGGAGAGAGGTTGGTGTCCCTGCCTTGTAATTACTCTTCTGAGTTTCACAATAACTGGCAATCCCTGGCAGGGTAAACTTTCCACTCAACTGAGTCCTCTATTTCTGCTCCTGGCCTCATCCAGTCACTTCTACTAATGGTTGCTTCATAGGTCCTCATTCTCACAAATGCTGGTTGAAATCATGCTACTATCATCACTCACAGTCTAATGTCTGCTATCTTGATACCTATGTTGACCACAGTAGATAGCAGGGGTTGTAATTTTCAATAATATGGGTGTCCAACTCCTAAAGTGTCCACCTGCATGGCAAACAAGGAGCCTTGAGCCCACTCGTGAATGTTTCTCTATTTCCTGTACCAGGGGGAAAAAATGGCAAAGGCAAATTCTCTAGCACAAGAACCCAGGAATCCATTTTCCAAAGACAATGACTGCTCAGCAAAAAAAGCCTTAGTCTGTCTGATGTAGCAATCTGCCCACGGCTTATAGAGAGAAGAAAGGCAGTATAGACATCTCTATCGTCTTGCCCCTCACTCTTCTCCAAGGAAGATTTTAATTCCTACCAGGATGGAAAGCAAGAAGTTGGGGCTGGAAGCCACACTGCTCTCCTCAGAGAGAGGGACTACCAGGCCAGAATTATATTGTTAGGCTAGGAGATATGATCAGCTTTTATTTAACTTTTGATTACTTTGGGAGGAAGGAGGATCCCAAGCTATATATACAAGATGACTCTTTTCCCACCAAATGCCTATTCCAAATGAACCCACAAGAGAAAAGCAGAGAAACCCATTTATTCATATTACAGCAAAACAGGAATCAAAAAAGGTATCATAGGAGCATAAATACTTGACAATCCCCATTGGGAGGGAGATAACTCCACTCAACCAAGGCTAGCTTTTCTGGAAGAGAAGAGCTGATAGCACTAAGCAACTTAGTCCAGTGAGGACGGTCTGCCTTGACCCAGTCCAAAAGTGCATTGAAGTTTTAGCCATTTGAGTAAGGGAGGGACTTATCATTTAGAGATGCTTTGCACTGAAGTTACTTGATAGGGACTCCTCAAATTGAAAAAAAGATTCAGTAATTGAAATTTCCCCTTGGCCCCATATGTTCTCTAATTTATGCCTCACTACATTTGTGTTTATGTAATTAGAATTTTGTACCCCAGGACTATGTTTCCCAGAACCCCACTTTTGTCCTCACATTGTGTCCTTACGTTTTGGAGATAAGGTTTCTTGGAGCCTGCCCCTTCTCTCTCTTCTTTTGCTATCATGGTTGGGAAAACTGCTCTTTACTCAGGTTCTTTCTATTTCTTCTACTTCAAGTGATTATTAATAAATCTTATAAAATATAATACTTGGAATTATTGGATATTAATTTAAATCTTACATTTCTTAAGTTTGATCCCATTCTCACCAAGGACTATGTATGCAAAGAGGGAAAAGCATGTCTTTGTTTTCAAGAATGTTTTATAATTTTTGTCCTTCCTAATATCTTCTTATATAAAATCCTTTCATATAAATTCTTGCTTATAAAAGCTAATTGATGTCAAATGGCTGATTTGTGCAGGGCATACTACATGGAACTGATCAGCAACAATAATAAAAATCCCAGGGGCCAGTTAGGTAACTCAGTGGTTTGAGAACCAGGCCTAGAGACAGAAGTCCTAGGTTCAAGTGTAGCTATGTGACCTTGGGCAAGTCATTTAATTGCCATTGCCTAGCTGTTAACAGTTATTTACCTTGGAACCAACATACAGTATTGATTCTAAGATGGAAGATAAGAGTTTTAAAAAAAAATACTAAAAATCCCAACCCCTCAAGGTTAACCCTAGAAACCTGATGGGAACAGTAGTATTGTTCCCTCTGGGAATCTAGCCTGCCCCTTTGGTGGAAGTTGGGAGACAGAATAACTGCACACAGATTTTGCTCTTTCTCCCTCTGAGAAGGAAACGCTTCAGGGATGAAACTCCCTTTGTAGAAAAACTCATGTGTTCGAGGGTAGGAGTAGGAAGGAAAGTTATCTGAAGTTGGGGCAGTCGTCTGCTTTTAAACCAAGGGTTTCCTTAGGAGTGAGTTGTGTCTCCTTTACCCTGTGTTTCCCTCACCCTTCAATTTTCATCATAGGCCAGGAGAAAAGCCAGGAGAAAAGCTACATGACTTCTGACTCATTCTGCAATCCATCTCTGTTTCCCCTAGAGGGGCCTTGGCTATTATTTGTTCTGAGCTGCTTGCCTTTATGAGTTCAGGATAGGTTTATGCCATGTGATTTGGTAGCTCTTATTATAATCCCACAATCCCAGATTCCTTCTGTCTACCCACTCCATCTCCACTCCCTCCTAACCATAGCCAGCACAGGCCCAAGCCTGTTATTGGTTTCCTGGAACCATTTCTATGTGGCACTCCACCAGGAATAGGGCTGAAATGTAAGAATGGTAGCTGATCTATAGAACTTCAAAGCTGGAAGGAATTTCAGAGGACAATGAATGCAAGAAGAAAAGGAATTATTCTCTTCATATACCCAACAAGAAGTCATCCAACTTTTGCTTAAAGAACTCTAATAAAAGAAAATTTGCTACCTTTAAAAAATTTTAAGCTTATTTTCATATGATACTTATTTTGTATTATAGTCTTCCTTCCATTTCTCAAACTATCTTTGTAATAGAGATTAAAAAATAAAGAAAAAATACTATTTGTTGTATAGGATGGATTTTTGGGAGAGAGAAGAAAGACTAGAGAAAACTATCTGATGTAAAGAGCAAAAAAATCCTCATTTTCAAAGACAAAGAGAAAATCCTATTTGTTATATGGGATGGCTCTCTGGGAGGGAGAGGAAGAAGGACACAAGGAAAAAATATGTTTATGTAAAAAGCAAAAGACAACAATAAAAACTTATCTTAAAAAAATAAAGAGAAAAAAAAGCAACACTGAAAAAACAACCCACACATCTAATATATCTAGCAATTGTAAAAAGGAATTCTTTAATTTCTTTAATTTAATGGGGGACCTGAAGGTCCTCTTATCATAAAGATGTATAGGGATTAACCAGCCCACAGTGATAGGAAGTAGAAACCATAGAGACAGTAAGGAGGAACCATAGGAAGTGAGGTAGGAGAAGGTTATAAAAGGGGCTCAACATTGGTTGGTAGGGTTGTCAGTTGCTGACAGTTAGGGCTGTGAATTGCGGGGGAAGTTGGCTGCTGGGCATGAGTTGGTCCTTGGGGATTGGTTGCTGGTGGTATGGGTTGGTGATTTGTTGGTGGAAGGCATTTAGTTGCTGGAATATAAAGGCGGGCCTGAGCTTACTGAGAGGGTTTTTGGCTTTAACCTTTAGAGAGCTTTTTGCCTTTTGGGTTTTTGGCTTTTGGTTTGGGCTGTTAGTTTTTTTTTCTTTCTTGAACTTTTTGGTGGTGGTTGATCTTCTCTGACAGACCTAATTGGGGTTGGATTAAACACTGATTGGTTTGGTTTTGACTGGGTGGATTGGTTTGGAACTTTGTAGGGTGGTTGTTATTAGCGGTAGTTATAGGCAGTTATAGGTAAAAATAGGCAGTTTTAGATATTAGTTATAGGCAGTTATAGGATAACTACTATAGACATTAGGAAAATTTCTTTCTCTACCTCTTTCCTATATTTCCCTCCTTTACTATATTCATTTTACTATATTCTTTTACTATCTCTATTTTAATAAAACTAAAGTGTTAATTGTTAAAAGCTGCTAGAAGTTTTATTTTCTCCGGTCTAAAGGGAAAATATTAATTTACAATTTATACTATATTCTCATTAAAACTTAAGTTATTAAAAGCTGCTCTCTTATTTTGTCAAAACCCCTATTTTAACCCTTACACAGTATGAATAATATTCCAACCAATCATCTTCCATCTCTTCAAAAGGAGGAAAGGACATTTTCTTCTACCTCAATGGTTGGCAACCTTTTTGGCTGTGAGAGCCATAAACGCCTGTGGAAGGAGGAGGATGGAGGCGGAAGGCACTGAAATATGGGGTGGGGGCTGAAGGGCCCCCTGGGGCACATCCTGGGGCTCTGCCTGGACTGGCCAGTCGGGAGGTGGAGCCAGATATGGTTCGAGAGCCATACGTTGCTGACCTCTGTATCTACCTTCGGGAACCAACATTTGTTATCTTAATCATATACAGTGTTCTTTCTGTTTATATCATTGTAGTTATTGTTTATATTATTTTCCTGGTTTTGATCACTCCACCTGGCATATTAACTTCCCCATGCTTCTCTGAATTAATATTTGTTTCTTACAGGATAGTAATACTCCATTATATTCTTGCTCTATGACTTTTTTTTTAGCCATTTCTCAACTGATGGACTCCTGTGCTTGTTTTTGACTCTTCCAGGTAATAAAGTTTTCCAAATCATAAAGGCGCCACTTTCTTCCCTTCTATATCAAGCTTAAATTTGCATCTTTGTAATTTTAACTTTATATTGTACTTCTAGTTCTGTCCTCTGGAATCAAAATAGAACAAACCTAGGTTTTCTTCCACGGGATAGCTCTTTAAGTACTTATATACAGCTATTATGTCCCTGCTAAATCTTCATATCTCCAGCGTAATAATTTCCAGTTCCTTGACCTACCTACACTTGGCATGATCTCAAGGTATTTCACCATTCTGCTCATCCTATTTTAGATGGTCTAAGGCCTGAAAACATCCTTTTTAAAATGTGATACCTGCAACCAAACACAATCTTCTATGGTCTGGTCAAGACAGATTGATTATTCAAAGACTAGCACTTGCCTAATTGTGAAACTGTCTCTCTTAATACACTCTAAGAAGGAATTTTTTTTGACTGGCCTATCATACTTTCATAACTGATTCATAACTGAATATGCATAGTTGGTTGAAACCCATAGATTTGTGATCAGAATTCAAAACCAGGCCTGAGGTATTTTGGATGATGCTGTTTAGATGTGACTCCAAACTGTATGAGAGAATGCTGAAGAAAGGCTGCTTTCCTGTTTGAGGGGTTAGCTGGGTTAGGACCTTTGGTAGAGAGAGAGAGACATTCTTTTCCTTTTTTCCAGAGAGGATATTCATGATGCCAAACTCTCCCTTAGAGACTGACTACAGACATTTGGAAAGTGAGAGATAAGGACTTCAGAAGTTTCAGAAGTTCCTCAATATGTCCTTGATTTCCAATTTGTTTCTTTAAAGACTTCGGTGAAATTTCATTCAGGTGATATTAGGACTTCTCTCTTCATTGAAATGAGATCTCATCCTGCTCCCATTTAAAAAGCTCATTCACAGTGCCTGGCACATAGCAGGAGCTTAATAAATGTTTATTGATTGACTGGCTCTGTTAAGGATTCTGCATAAAAACTACTTGTCTTGATTATTCTTTTTTATTATTATTTTGAATATTTTCCCATAGTTACATGTTTCATGTTCTTTCCCTCTCCCCCAAGCTCCCCTAACCCCCCTTAGCTGATGCACAATTCCACTAGGTTTTACATGTATCATTGATCATTGTCTTGATTATCCTAAAGAGGAGAGCAAATGATTACTCTTGGCCAGCTTAGCTCTTGAACACTGAAAGCTCACTATGCAGGAGACAACCTCAAATGCAGTCATTCAAGCCAACAGTAAACAGAAAGAAAAGAAATTATACAAGTTAGAGTAGATATGGAAGAATCAATAAATTCTTTGATTTGAGAGTGAAATAAAATCTCAGTTCAACAGAAGAGAAAATTAACTTCTCCAGGAAGTTGACTTTTAGCAGTCTCTGAGTGTACAGGATCAGGAAACAGAATACATTGGGGCTCTGGGCTTCTCCCTATATCTGCAGCTCTATCAGTTCATATAGTTCATACCTTCTCCTTTATCTCATCTTTTTCTCTTCTTTTCCAATGTCTTTCCATACTTAAAATGTTGAGGGCTCAGAGGTCTTTTAGCCATTCAGAAGTCATGGTTCCCTCCATATACACAAACAGCACGAAACATCAGAGAGCTGTCTTTCAGGGAGCCAGTGTGGGGAGGGGGGGAAGTACAGTGTTACAAATAAGATGGAAAAAATACTCAGCAAGGATAATTTGAATTTTTTTTAATTTTTTAACAAGGATATGGAATTAATATAGGTGGATACAGCTTTCCTTGTCTCTGCCTTCACCATGGTGGCATACCAAGCCAAAGGGTATGTCAAGCATTGGGATCATTTGACTCCATTCTCTGGGCTCTTATATTTAGGTAAAAAAGGTTTCAACATCGATCCTCTTGACCAATTAAGTCCTGAAGACTGTTTTATTGCCTTTTCCATAACATCTCATTGCTGTAAATATTAAAAATGATAAAGGCTGGTATAAATATATAAATTAGTATTTTAATTAAAGCCATGCTGATAGATAAAATCATTAGACCACGCGCTTGTAAGCATTCAAAACTGCCGCCACCTCCATTTTGTCTCCTGTTTCCTCGCCATGGCCTACTCGCAAAAGAGACCACTCCCTCCTAACCCACGAGATTTAAACTCTCCCCTGCGTCAAGACGTCGGAGAGGAAATCAGTTGGACCATGTTGGATCACGGGAAATGTAGTTTTATACATTTCCCAAATTTCACTTTTTACATTGCTATTGTTGTTTAGTCATGTCTAACTTTTTATGACCTCATTTGGATTTTTTTTTTGAATAGATAATGCAGTGGTTGGCTATTTCCTTTTTCAGATCATTTTTCAGATGAGGAAACTGAAGCCAACAGCATTAAGTGACTTGCCCAGGGTTACACAACTAGTAAGTATCTGAGGTTGGATTTGAAACTCATGTTTTTCTGACTCCAGGCTTGAAACTCTATCTACTGCACCCCTTAGCTGCCCTATCAGGGCAGCTTACCTGTTCTTTCTCTGAACCCTTTGGAATTTGTTTTCTCAGACTAGGAGGCATGTCAAACTAAGCCTGGTTTTCTTTCCCTTCTTTTCCACAGCTTCTAAGATGGAATAGTTATTTACCTACAAAGTTCTACTTCAGTAGTAAACTCCAACTTGGAAAAACAAACAAAAAGCAAAACCAAAAAAATGAGGGCAAGTTGTGAGGGGAGCATAGTAAGGATTGGGTTTGGGACCTATTATTCCCCAGTAAATCATGATAAGTGATGTAGGGAAGATTCTATATGGATATACAGGATGAACAAAGTGACTGTTGTTGTTTTTTTAAGCTATAGAGTAGCTACTTTCTTAATTCAGTCAAGTAGAATTACCAAATAGTTTAGCCAGGTAGGGACTGTAGTTTGAACTCAGGAAAATGGACCTCTCTTATCTTTGACCCAACCTAACTCCTGGGTGAGGTTCTATTACAGGGGTCGGCAATGTATGGCTCTCGAGCCATATCTAGCTCTTTTGAGGGCCAGATATGGCTCTTTCTGCAGGAGCCATAAAGTCAATTTTTTTTCAGGCACTGTTACAGGAGCTCGTACTGTGAGCACTGTAGGGCTCTCATGAAATTACATTTAAAAAAATGTGGCATTTATAGTTCTCACGGCCAAAAAGGTTGCCAACCCCTGTTCTATAAGATAAATAAACTAAATCAACCCACCTCATTTAAGGTAAGTATCAAGGGGCTAAGCGCTGATATATTTATCAGGTGAGAACACAGAATTGTTCATTAGGTGTGAGCAACTCTTCTTGGAATCGATCAAAAATATTTCAGTTAGGTACAGCAGGAAATATATTCTGATTGAGCAAGGAATTTGGTCATTCCCTGAGAAGCTAGTATGGAGGGAAAAGTTAGTTCAGAACAGAAAAAGGAGTTTTTGAAAGTAATGAAGGAGTGGGAATATTAATAGCTAAGCTGAAAAGAGTTAGCAACACAAGGACAACTGACAAGAGGAGGAAGAGAAAGTAGGATTGAGTTGGATTAGAAAAGGATAAGACTTGACAGTTAGGTAGCTCAATGAATAGAAAGTCAGACCTGGAGATAGTCTTATGGGGAAAACAAGGGGAAGTTAACTTAAATATTTATATGGGTTCAGAAAGGTAAGTAGGAGACAGGAATGGACAATAGGTGGGGACTTAACAAGTTAGGGAAACTGGGTTTAGCTGTTTGGAAATATTAGTTGACAGAAGTGACAGTTAGGCCTTAACTATCACCCTGCTCCACCTAGCCTGGGATAAACACAAGAGTATAACAAATACACCCACTATGAGAACTTTTAAGGTATGAAGAAAACAAAACAGAGAAACAGTTTAATTGTAATTTGAGAGGATAGGAGAGGTGTTGAGGTGAAACTATGTCTAACTGCCCAACTGGAGTCAAAGGGTAAGTTCCTTAGCCAGCCTAGCTTCTGCCAGGTTGACAGCTTGGCTAAGGACCTGAGGAAGAGGGCTTGGGTTTGGGTTCTCACAACTGATCCAGAGATGTCTTCAGGATACCAGGAACCAACTCCTCCATAGCCGATGATCCAAAAGTAACCAGGCAGGGAAAGATATCTGCAACCTGTCCACCAGCACACAGGCCTCTTCCCTACTCAGAGTTGACTTGCAGGATTGATGTCTTCACCCTTTACAACCTTCACCAATCTCCAAGATCCCAGGTCAAATAGGGACTGCTGATTGCACTTCTGCTCCAAACCCCTCTTAAAACAGCAATATCTGTTGCTTAGCTCTCTCCTCTCTACCCCCTGCATTCCATTCAGAATGTCCATGACTTCCAGCAAAGGCTTTCCCTAATATGCTTGCAAAAATCTGCTTTTATACTTTTAAAAGCCTATACCTATTACAATAGGAGGTCCTGGTTTCATATCTGGCCTCAAACATATCCTAGCTGTATGAGCCTGGGCAAGTCACCTTAGCCCAATTGCCCAGCCCTTACAATTTTTTGTATCATTTCTAAGACTAAAGGTAGGATTTTTAGAAAGAAAGAGAGAGAGAGGGAGGGAGGGAGGAAGGGAGGGGGAGATAGAATAAGAGAGAAAATGGAGGAAGGAAGGAAGGAAGAAAGGAAGGAAGGAAGGAAGGAAGGAAGGAAGGGTTAACTTAGAAAAAACACAGAACTATTAAATAGTCATAAAGCCACTCTTTAATCAAGGGAAAGAGGGAACAGGGCTGATTAGGCCTCTTATGCAGAGCTGCTTTATGCAGAGTCTGAGGATTTACACTGCTTAGCTCAGCTCCCTGACCCCCTCCCTGGGAGTGACAAGGCACTAGATGAGGCTAGATGACGTCTCCAAGGAACAAAGGAAATTGGGGGACTTATATACCATTTGGGAAGATCCAGGGGCTGGGAAAGATGATTGACATTATACTGACAGGATACAATCAAGCTTGGGAAAGGAATCATAGTCAGAGGTTAGGGTGTAAGGGAAGGGGCTACTTACACTATGGATACTAAAGGATGGTCCCTGCCCAGGTATGCCTATCTGGGAAAGGGTCTTTGATACAAAAGGGAAGACTACCTAAGACAGAAGGGTATTTAGCATTCACCCTAAGGTCCATTATTCAGTCTGCAACTGCTAGTCTGAGATTCCCTTCAGGGTGGATTCTCATGAGAACCGAGAAGCACAAGCTTTGGGGTCTCCAGCCTACAAGCTATTTCTAAAACTTGGGGTTCATCAGATCTCACTAAGCCACAAGTTTGGGGTCTCTAGATTCCACCTCAACAGAAGGAAGGAAGGAAGGAAGGAAGGAAGGAAGGAAGGAAGGAAGGAAGGAGACTAAGGAGAGCTATTGACCTGTGAACATCTCATCTTTGAAAGAAAGGACTCAGGTTCATGCCAATCAGTTGTACCCAACTCCTCAAGGACTGAGGGAAGTTCCAAGAGAAGTTTTACTATTTTTCCAATTTCTCTTCCAGGGTCTATTAATAGACACTGTAATGATACACTAAGGTAACGTTTTTGGCAACCTGAATTTTGCTTCAACTACAAAGAGGCAAAGAGTTAGCAAGAGATAAATATAAATGTGAATGTAAACTAAGCCAAACCTCTGTTCAAACATTAGGAATGTCCTCACTGGGGGTTCAGAGCAATTGTAATAGTATTCTTAATGTTTTGTTTAATATAAACTTTCTAAAGCAGCAGAGGAGGGAATTAGGTGGAGCTGAGGGGCCATTGTATTGCTCCTAGGCTTAAAATTAATAAATTATTGTAACTGTTTCATAGGTCTATGTTGGTCTATAGAAGACAATCAAAAGAGAGCTCTCTAATTTTTTTCCTCTTCCCTGTTCATGGGACAGACTAGTATGCAACAGAGGAGGTCTTTGTTCTGGGTCCTTTGTTTTCTGCTACATTAAAAGGTATATATGGGAAACTTGTACATGTAAACAACCTCTTCCCCTCAGGGATAGCAATTGTCTGTGTTGGGGCAGAAGAGCATGGGTATTAAATGTTTTGGCTCACAACTTTCTGAGCACAGGTTAGAGATTAAAGACCTGATAGTAGAGTTTCCCAGACCAAGAGATGTCAGAGGTCAGGACAATGACCAAGTTCTTACAGAAACAGAAATGTTGCTTACATATATGATGCAAGAAGGGAATATGGACAATATTCCAGAACAACAACCACTTGTACAGAGGAGGGAGGGTTTTTATGTCTCAGGGATCATGCCCTCAACATCTAGCCTATTTGGCTGGAGAAGGGAAATTTATCAGGATAACACTAACATTGGGGTTTGCTTTAATCCTAAAATTAAAGACTTCAAAGGCCTGACTTCCTAGGGGAAAAAAGGGGGAGCTCTGGAGAGAGCTCTTCTCTATTGGAAAAAGATGTTCACTCATTCACCTCTGCGGTCAGAGGAATGGGAAAGGTCACAAAATGGGGAGCAGATAAGACTTTTACCATTTCTCCCTCCAGCATAAAAGGGTTTAAGAATCTGGCAGTCTCAAGGTATGACTGCCTTTCACAGAAAGTAAAAAGCACAAGCGTACTATGAATCTAGAAGAGGTCAGGTAAGACCCAGTGAGAGAGCTAAGGATTCACCAGAATGAATGGCAAACTCTTGAGTTTAGTTCCCTCCAAAGGGAACTGTTGTGAATTCTTTATCTATTTATAACCTATATTCCAGGGGCCCCTGAGACTCTCGACTTATACAGACAGTCTCTAAACTAGGAACTACCCCAAAAAGGGTCAATTTCTCTTTGTCTTATTATGAAGTCATTCCCCAGAAATCTCCAAAAAAACCTCGTGTCTAGATTCTCCCAAATGTGGATAAAAAAGGTCTCCAGTTCCTATGTAAGCACTCAAGGTAACAATATAGATATAAGTTATGGGAGTACCTTTATTTCACTTCATAGAAAAGACTCACATGAGATCATAAACAGATAAAGAAAATGCAAAAGTGCCACAAAAAGACTCATAGCAAATATAGAAAACACATCAGGTAGTCAAATAGCTTATAAAGTTCTTCTAGAAGGCAATCGTATTTTAGACTTGCTGAATAAACAACACTCCTTCCCATCAGATCTGTACTATCATGATTACTTACTGTATGTAATAAGGTCCAAGTCCTTTCATTTCTCATGTCAAAGATACCCTTCATTGTTATCCTCAAGGAGTGTATGCACACACATCTTCTTCTCTAAGAAATCTACAGCTACTTCTAGGTACTTCTATCCTCCTCTCAGGATCTTTCCTCTCAAGTGGTATGGGCAAACTCATAATTTCCACGTATTTTGTCTTAAAGCAAGAAACTGAGGCAAACAAGATTAAGTGACTTTCCCAGAGTCACATAGCTTAGTAAATTTCTAAGGGCAAATTTGAACTCAGGTCTTTCTGATTCGAGGCTTGACCCTCAATCCATTGTGCCACCTAATGTGGGCAGGGAAGGGATTATGCCCGTCTCTCTCTCTAAATTAAAAATGTTTGGATTTAGTATAAAAATGTTAGATTAATTTAAAATTGTTTCTGGCACACTTGTGCCTAAAATGCAGAATACAGTAAGAATAGTTCTTCTTGGACATAATTTTTTAAATATCTTATGGATGCTCCTTTTTTCGTGTCTATAACTACCTCCTACTCATTCAACCACACCAAAAACTAAAAGCCTCCCTTGTAAGAAATATTTATAATCAAAGGAAACAAATCAAAATACTGGTGGTGTCTGAAAATGCAAGTCTGATTCTAAACTTCTAGTCTATCACTTCTTAGTCAGTCAGTCACAAGTTTTTACTAAGGACTTACAATAGCCCAGGGACCCTAGCAAGTCTTAGCAAAACAAATTCAGACAATCTCTGCCCTAAAGGAGTTTATATTCTTAATGGGACATAAAAGGAATCTGGACTGGGAGAAGGAGAAAGGAGAAAAGGGTGGGTGAAGGTATCATATACTAGACATTATAGAGAAAGTCTAGAGGGCAGCCTAGAGAGGTATAAAGACATGGCAGGCCTGAGTGGACATTCTGACCAGAGAACTCTGCTGTGGCCAGAAGCTGGGAATCTTTCAAAGTTGTTCTCCTGTTTTATTCTTATTGTGGCCATCAATAAGCCATTGCTCACTTCACTCTGCATCAGTTCATACATGTCTTTCCATATGTCTCTAAATTCTTCATATTCATCATTTGTTTGAGTGCAAGAAAATTCCATTGTATTCATCTGTTGTGCCACAACTTGTTCCATTATTTCCCAGTGGGGGGGTTACATTTTCATACAGATAGATCTTTTCTTAATATCCATAGTGTCCTTAGATTGTTAAAAAAAAAAAAAAAAAAAAAGACATCAATCACTTAAGTACCTTCAGGGGGACAGCTACAGGGTTCTGTGAATAGAACACTATACCTAGAGAGAGGAGGTCCAGGGTTCAAATGTGAACTCAATAATTTCCTAGCCGTATGATCCTGAGCAAGTCACTTAAATCCAATTGTCCAGCCCTTACAGCTTTCCTTCCCTGGAACCAATACTTAGTATCAATTCTAAGACAGAAGGTAAGGGTTATTTTAAAAGAAAACAAATTAAGTTCTACCCCTTTGTCATGTATTATATTAGGTCTTGAGAATACAAAGTTAAAAGTGAGACTGCCTTTGCCTCTGGACCTCATGTTCTATGAAGGGGATAAACATATTCACAGATAAATAAATAGAGCACTTACATGAACTAAGTGCATAGTGGTTTTTGTTTGGTTTTGGTGGAGGTAGAGTAGTAACAACTGGAGAAATCAGAAAAGCACTCAAAGAACTTTGAAGAATCAACTCTTTTTTTAAAAAACCCTTACCTTCCGTCTTAGAATCAACACTGTTTTGGTACCAAGGCAGAAAATTGGTAAAGGCTAGGCAATGGGAGTTAAGTGACTTGCCCAAGGACAAGCAGCTAGAAAGTAGCTGAGGTCAAATTTGAACCCAGGACTTCCTATCTCTAGGTCTGGCTCTCAATCCACTGAGCCACCTAGCTGACCCCTGAAGAATCAACTTTTAAGCTGATCTTTGAAAGGAGTCAAGGGTTCTAATGGAGGTGAAGAAAGAAAGCATTCTAGGCATCTCTATAAAGGTATGTTGCTGCTGATGGCATGTTGAGTTCAACACCTTTTGACTGGAGTATAGAGTGTGTGAGAAGGAGAGATATGCAACAAACCTAAAAAGACAGGCTAGGGCCAGGTTGTGAATGGCTTTAAAAGTCATACTAAAGAATTTGCATTTTATCTTAAAGGCAATAGGGAACTACTGAAGTTCCTTGAGGAGGGGAATGACTATCACATCTGTATGTGGAGGATAGATTAGAGAGGGGAGAGACTAGAGGGGGAAGACTATTTAGGAGGTTATTGTAAAAGTTTAGGCAAGAGTTAGTTGATAAGGACTTGAACTGAGGTGATCATGGTGTGAGTGAAGAAAAAGCAAAGGATGTGAGAGAAGTTGAGAAGGTAGAATCTGTAAGTCTTGGCAACTGATTGGATATGAGGAGTGAATGACAGTGAAAAATCAAAGATGATTCCTAGGCTGGAAACCTGGGTGACTGGAAGGATAGTGGTACCTTTGACAGAGACAGGGAAGTTAGGTGAGTGAGTAGGTTTAGGGGGGGAAAGATAATGAGTTCTATTTTAGACATGTTGAGTTTGAAATGCCTATGGATTATGCAGGTGGATATATCTAACAGGCAGTTGGAAAAATGGGGCTGGAGCTTGGGAGAAAGATTAGAGCTAGATATGCAGTTCTGGGAGTCATGAGCGTAGGGATGAGATGAGAGCCAATTTGATGGCAGCTGAGGAGATCACAAAAAGAGGCAGAGGAAAAAAAAGAGAGAGAGAGAAAGAGAAGAGGAAAAGAAAGGAGAGAAGAGGAAAGAAGAAAATAGAGGAGGGAAAGGAGAGGAGAGGATATAATATAGAGCTTTCAGATGTACATGTAGGAGGTGAGGCATAGCTAATAGAGGAAAATCCAAGAAGGGATAAAACCTTTACTTTAGGGTGGATGGGATGATGTTAGCTGACAAGAAAGAGAAAGTAGAACCCTTCAATTCTTTTTTTTTTTTTTTAAACCCTTGTACTTCGGTGTATTGTCTCATAGGTGGAAGATTGGTAAGGGTGGGCAATGGGGGTCAAGTGACTTGCCCAGGGTCACACAGCTGGGAAGTGGCTGAGGCCGGGTTTGAACCTAGGACCTCCTGTCTCTAGGCCTGACTCTCATTCCACTGAACTACCCAGCTGCCCTAGAACCCTTCAATTCTTACTTTGCTTCTGTTTTCTTTGCCAAGGAGAATGACCTTCACACTAGAAAGGACAGAACAAAAATGACTCATAGGGAGTAGAGGATTCATCTGTCTAAGATGAACTCAAGGCTCTAGGCCTATACGTATCTTCTCAGTTACTAAAAGAATTGTTGAACATAAATACTGACCAACTGGTGATATTTGATGATAATGGAGAACTGAAGTCTCTGAAGCATTGGAAAAGGGCAAATGCACTAATTTTCAAGAGTAAACCCTTTTCCCAACCACTTGGCTGGCCCACCTTACTTTCAAATGGGTCAGAGTTCACCATAGCTGATCAGCCTTCTCTTTAATCCTTTCAAGGTCTTAGCAAAAGACAAAAAGTCCCAGAGTTGGATAGCTTTGAAGGGGGAGAGGTTGGTGCTGGGAGTAACCTTAGCTTGGAAGTAGGTTATTTCAGCCTGACCTAGGGAGGCTAAGGGGGAAATGATATCACATAGAAATATTACTAATAAATAATACAATTTGATATTAATTTTCCTCATCCTGGGTCCTTGTATTGCTAATAATAATTAAGAAATTCAGTTTTTTAGTAATCTTTGCTATTGCTACATACAACAGCCTCCTGATTTTGCTCATTACACTTTGTATCACTGCATATAAGCCTTTCCAGGTATTTGTGTGTGTGTGTGTGTGTGTGTGATCATCTCCTTTATCATTTCTTATGGCATAATAGTATTCCATTACAATCATGTACCACGACTTGTTCAGCCATTTCCCGGTTGTTGGATATCTCTTCAGTTTCTAGTTCTTTGCTACCACAAAAAGCTACTCTAAATATTTTCGTACAAGTAGGTCCTTTTCTCCTATTTTTGATCTCTTCGGGATACAGACTTAGTAGCGGTATTTCTGGGTTAAAGGATATGCACAGTTTGATAGCCCTTTGGGCATGATTCCAAATTGCTCTTTAAAATTATTGTATCAGTTCAGTTCTATCAACAGTGTATTAGTGTCTCAATTTTTCCATATCCTCTCCAACATTTATTATTTTCCTTTTTTGTCAGATTAGCCAGTCTGATGGATATGAGGTTTAAAATTAAAACAGAGTTGTTTTAATTTACATCCTTTAATAAATAGTGATTTAGAGCATTTTTTCATATGACTAGTTTTAATTTTTTCATCTGAGAACTGTCTGTTAGTATCTTTTGATCATTTGTCAATTGAGGAATGTTTTGTATTCTTATAAATTTTTTTATTATTACTATTTTTTAGAATATTTTTCCATGGTTACATGATTCGTGTTCTTTCCCTCCCCACCTTATAAATTTGATTCAGTTTTCTATATCTTTGAGAAATGAAACTTTTGTCAGAGATCCTTATTATAAAATTTTTTCCCAGTTTATTATTTCCCTTTTAATCTTGCATTGGTTTTGTTTGTGGAAAACCTTTTGAATTTAATGTTGTCAAAGTTATCTATTTTACATCTCATAATGTTCTCTATATTTTGTATGGACATAGATTCTTCCTTTATCCATACATCTGACAGGTAAACTATTCTATGCTCCTCTAATATATTTATGGCTTCACTATTTCTAAATCATGTATACATTTTGATTTTGATATATGGTATGATGTGAATCTGTGCCTAGTTTCTGCCACACTATTTTTCAGTTCTACCAGCAGTTTTTGTGGAATAGTGAATTCTTCCAAAAGCTTGGATCTTTGGGTTTGAGAAACACTAAATTACTATGGTCATTTACTATAGTGGGTTGAGTGCCTAATTTATTCCATTGATCTACCACTCTATTTAGTCAGTACCATATTGTTTTGATGGTTGCCACTTTATAATACAGTTTGAAGCTGAGTCACTTTCCTTCATATTTTTTTCCATCAGTTCTCTTGATATTCTTGGCCTTTTGTTCTTCCAGATGAGTTTTATTATTTTTTTATTTCTATGAAATCATTTTGGAGCATTTTGATTGGCATGGTATTGATAATTAATGTTTTCCTAATTGTTTAGGCTTCACTTTATTTGCATGAAGTGTTTTGTAGTTGGCAACATTCATTTATTAAGGTTTACTGTGTGCCTTACTGTGGACATTGAGGTGGTACAGTAGATAGAGTGATGGACCTAAAGTCAGGAAGACTCAGCTTCCTGTGTTCAAATCTGGCCTTAGACACTTACTAGTTGTGTGTCTCTGAGCAAGTTCCTTAACCCTATTTGCTTCAGTTTCTCAACTGTAACATGGGCTGAAGAAGAAAATGGCAAAACACTCTAGTATCTTTGGCAAGAAATCCCAAAATGGGGTTGGTCATAAAGAGTTGGACCCAACTGAACAACAAAAAGTGTGCCTCTTAGGGCTAAGGAATAGGGATAGGAATGCAAAGGAAAAAGACAATCCCTCTCTGGAAGGAGCCTCCATTCTATTGGGGAAGACAATACTGAAAAGAGAGCTGAAAAGGGAGGAAGAAGGAAGGAGGCCCACTATAGTAAGGGGATGTTCCAGGGTAAGCCAGCAGCAAAAGCACCTTGAATCTGGAGAGTCAGAAGCAGAGCAGGAGAGGAAAAGTGAGCACAAAGGAGCAGAAGTGATTTATCAAGGTCAGATCATACCAAAATAATCCTATTTTTTCTAAAGGGTTACTCAACTGATGAGAGGCAGTATGTCAGGTGCTGCCTCTGAACCATACCAGCTGTGTGACTGAGCAAATCGCTTAACTTCTCAGGACAGGAAAAATTTTTCTAAGACTATAAGTTGCAGTTTGTTTTTAAGTCACGTCTGACTCTTTGTGACCTCATTTGGGTTTTCTTGGCAGAGATAGTGGAGTAATTTGCCATTTCCTTATCTAGTTCATTTTATAGATAAGAAAGCTGAGGCCAAAAGAGTTAAGTGATTTATCCAGGGTCACATAGCTATTAAGTGTCTGAGGCCAGATTTGAACACAATCTGCTTTGGTGGAGGGAGTTTTCTTGCCTGGCAGTTCTCTCTATTGATGAAATGTAGGTTCTATCCTACCAAACTACCAAATCAGTGGAATGGCTAAATATAGTTCAAGTTCATGTAAGTTCTGAGGATCTTTATCCCAACTCTCACTCTCAAAGACGAGTCTTGAGTGCCTAGAATTTGGCTTTCATTCCTTCTTTTTTGGTACCTTGACTCTCTTACCCTCCCTGCCCAAGAACTTGATTGGTACTTAACTGAAGAAATTGAGACTATTCATAGAGATGCCTTCTTTGCTTCTCCTTCTTCTGACTTTCTTCCAAACTATCCTCTCCTTTACTCCAGTCTCTGATGTTGAGGTGGACATATTATTTGCCAAGGTCAACCCTTCTCTATGCACACTTGATCCTAAACTCTACTGTTTGCCCTAGCAGATTTCCCCCATCGTTATCTCCATTCTCTCTCTAATTCTGCCCTAATATCTTCTTCCCAGCTACTTATAAATACATCTTATAAATCTCCTCTCTCTTTTAAAAATTCTCACTAGATACTAATAGTAATAGCAAAATATTTATATGGCATTTTAAGGTTTTCAAAACACTTTGTGTATGTCATCTTTTGATATGTTCACATTTGCCAGTTATCATTTCTCTCTCCTCCCCTTTTCTGCTAAATTCTTAGGGTCTGTGTACAGTATATTCCAAGCCTCATTTTCTCTTATCTAATTTTCTTCTAAACACCGACTTCTAATCTCATCACTCAATTGAAACAACAAAGTATCTCTCTCTCTCTCTCTCTCTCTCTCTCTCTCTCTCTCTCTCTCTCTCTCTCT
>NC_058130.1:704448001-704538282 GCF_016433145.1 Gracilinanus agilis
GAAGAGTGGTAAGGGTAGGCAATGGGGGTCAAGTGACTTACCCAGGGTCACACAACTGGGAAGTGTCTGAGGCCATATTTGAACCTAGGACCTCTGGTCTTTAGGCCTGATTCTCAATCTACTGAGCTACCCAGCTGCCCCCTCCATTCTCCATCTTATCAATTTTCATTTTCTTATTTTTTTCCATTAAGTAACTTATTTCCAATTTTATAGATGGCTGAGTTTTCTTTATAGCTCTTATTATAATTCTAAATGTTCTGGAGAATCTTGTGGTATATCCATTACTTTTTCTAGCAGTATAGTTGTTATTATAATTGTGTTCTTTCCTTCTGGAAAAGGGGAACATGGTACAGTAGAAAAAGTAGATTCAGGAGTCAAATATGCCACTTATTATTTGTAACCTTAGGCAAATTACTTAACATCCCTGAGCCTTGGTTTCCTCATTTGTTCATGTATTTAATTTCCATTTACTTTACAGCTCAAAACTCAAGACTTTAATTGTTTTCTTTTATCTCATATTTACTTAATTGTATTGGGATCTATTATTTTTTCTTTGCTTACTCATTTCCTTGTTCTGTTAGTTTTCCCTTGAAGTTTCCCCCCCTACATTCTGCTTCTTGTTTTCTTTCTCCTTATTATATTTTATTTTACTCATTTAGCACTATTTTAAGGTGTTTAGGGGAGTTGGGCTTAGTAAATTATGATCACTCACTCCTCCCTCTTTCTGGAAATCCAGAAGAATTTCAACAGGCCTTGAGTAACAAAGTGCATTCTAGGCATGACTAATTACCTGGGGAAATGTACCAAGAGAGTCCAGAGACCAGAAAATTGTTCATGTTGGTTGGAATAAGCAGTTCATGAAGTAATAAGAAATATTGCTGGAAAAGCAGGCTAGAGTGAGATTATATAAAGCCTTAAATGCCAAACTAAGTAGTATTTTATCCTCTTGATGGAGGTGGGCAGTGATAGAAGCAGGGCCCTTATGCTCTGAAGTCTCTTATTTTTGTACTAGTTAGGCATAGATTGAAAAAGCTGTATTATTAGCACTACCTAGGCATAAATCGCAAAATCTGTATTACTAAGCATTTAACTGTTGTATATTCTTAATCAATTATAATAGTCTTGCACTGTTTTGTTCTGTATTTAGGTCAATCTTATACAGTTTTGTGTTACTAATCACTTGTACTGTAACTACTGTTCTGTATTTACGTCACTTATACTGGTCTTATACTGTACTGTACTCTCTCTACTTTTCACTTCCAGATAAGAGCATTCTAGGGAGATAGTGAGGTTTCTCCTCCGCCGGGGTTTTCTGCCTAAAACGTCCCAGAACGCCCAGGGGTGGACTAATCAATAAATATGCAAACTCTGATTCACTCCTAGAGCTACTCCACCAGGCCCAAGGTCATTCCATCACTGGGGAGGGGGGAGGAGGGGGGAGAGAAAGGTCTTGTTACTAATCCGGAAACCATTCCATCTTGGGGGCTACTCCACCAGCCCAGAGATATTTCATTGCCCTAACCTCTACTTTAAATAAAAACTTTCATACCTCTGGTCCAGAACGGAGTTCTGAGCCTTCCGTTCTTGGAGTGAGACCTTTCCACAGACTTTGTCCCACGTCACTAGCTCAAGAGAAGCGAGGTTTTCAAATTGGGTGGAAACAAAATATAGAAGAGTGGGAAGGAACTTTATAGATCATTTGTTCAATTCCATCACTGTTATAGCTGTAGCAAAAACATGATCAACTATGTAACAGAAAGAATATTTTGTCAACTGTTCAAATAGCCAGGATACTGAGAGCCTAACAAAGCAAAGGGCTCAGTAGCTCCTTTCTTGGGAGTATCTACGCTAGCACACAAGCACACTTTTCTGGCAGACCTTCCGGAATAGTAAGGGAGAGTGACTCAATTCACGTAATTTATTGCGGTTTTCTCAATATTCTGGTGAATCACAGGTGGAACGGCACCGGAACTCAGGAATGCTGAACTAGGAAACATAGTGTTCTTAACCACGTGCTTGAGTCACCTGCAGACTACAAGTCCCAGGATGCATCTTGACACCGTAGCCGGTTGGGGGCGGCCTCCGTTTTAGCCTTCTTTCCATTTATTGCTTATCTGGAGGAGGAATTGCTTCCCTTGCCCCTCTTTTGACCACAAATCCCGGCGTGCCTACGGTTGCCACTACCCTTGCGCTTCACACTCTCACGTGCTGCGCTCCACCTCCGCGGGACCTACAAACCATCGAGGGCGGTGTGCGCCTGCGCTTTCATTAGACAGCGGCTTCCCCCCACCCCCGACTCCACCTCCCTAAGCTGTAGCCCCTGAGGCCTACGGCAGCCGGCAGGGGGCAGCGGTTGGCAGTTAGCGGCCGTTGGCCAAGGGGGCGGGGAGGCCGGGCCAGGGGCGGGGCCCAGGCCGGGCCGGGCCGAGAGGTGCCTGAGCCGCGGCGCGGCTGGGCGCTCTGAGGCAGTGGGTGAGGTTGAGCCTAAGGAGATGGGGGACCGAGGTGGCGCGAGCGGCTCTCGGCGCCGGAGGACCGGCTCGCGGACAGCAAGCGGGGGCAGCGGCGGTGGCGGGAGCTCGGGGAGTCAGCCTGAGGAGGAGCTACGGGCGGCGGCGGGAGCGGGAGTGGGAGCGGATGCCGGCGGAGGCGGGGATGCCCCGACCCCGGACGCTGCGCGGGCGCTCACCCGGACCCCCGCCGGAGAAGGAGATGGAGAGGGCGTAGAACACTCCGACTTGAGGTAATGGGCTCTAACCCTGGTCCCCTCTGACCCCTGGTTGACCCTTTCCTGCCCGACCCCTGCTTCCAGCCACCCTTTGATTGTTTTCCCCGCCCTCTGCCAGCCCCTCTCGCCCATGATTCCCCGTAGCGGTTACTTCCCCAGCTCCCTCCTGGGACTGCCCAGATTTCTCCCTCTTTCCCCTCCCCCAAACTCTTAGGTCTGATCCTTTACCCCAATCTATAAATGAGACTGAGGAGGAGGGAGCCTTTCTATTTGTTTAAAAAATAGAAATAAAAAAATAGCCTCTGTACTTAACATTGACAATACAAAATAAAATAGAGATACAATCCCTGCTGTCAAGGCATTTATAAGTTATTTGGACAGAGGAATGGTGAGAAAAAAGGATCCAAAATGAACTTCAGTAATTGATATGTTACTCATAACCCTATGGATGGTGGGGTTCCACCTAAAAACAGGGTCAACAAGCCAAATGAAAGAACAACAAGAAAAAAGAGGGGGAAGGAAAGTGTTTTTTATAGGACAAAGTGCTATGAGAATTCAAAGGACTGGGGAGTCACTTCTAGCCCTGGGTTCAGGAGTAGCTCCTGTAGAGGGAGTGATATTCCAACCAGGCCTGGAAGGATGGCTAGAATTTTGATAGCCTGAGGGAGGTATGGGAATAGGTTGTGGTGGGAAATTCATTCTTGCTAAAACCGAGGGTATTTATGTGTAGGGGGATAGTAAGAGAGAAGTCTGGGAGTTTAGGCTGTAGCCAGATCATGGAAAACCTTGAATGTCAGGCTGTTAGTCAACAGATATTAAGAGCTTACTATGTGCTAGCCACTTTACTAAATGCTAAGGAATTTCGATTTTTTTTCTATGTGACATTGAAGATTTTTGAGTAATGTTATCGGAGCCATAGAAACCCTAGATAAAGACAAGTCAGCCAGCACCTGGGGGATGGATTGGACAGGAGAATCTGAGAGAAGTTAGACTGGATCGGAGGCTGTTCCTCGTAGCTAACATTCAGCTCTTCCTCAGGTTGGCTTCACAAGCTGATAGTGCTTGCTGTCCATGGGCCAGTTCTAAGGCACCTTTGGGTCCCTCATCTCCCCAGCCTCAACCTTAGTACTAAACTACTCCAAAGTAATCCAGACCCTATAGAACCACTATAAAGAAGCCCTTCATCCCAGAGCTACCTGTACAGCATAGAGAGGAAGGGAGTGGCAGGCAAAGAGGAACTGATTCAGTCCCAAGGACAGCTCTTTGACTTTTCACCCCTTTATATATTATCTAACATTTGAGATATCTAACTACCCTAATTCAAGCCCTCATCTCTTTCCATCTGAACTATGAGGTAGAATTCTCCATACCATCAAGTCAGCAAACTTTTATCAAGAACCTACTATGTGCAAAGTCTTATGCTCAGCTTTGCTGCTTCAGGGTGACCTAACATAATATGAGACAAAATATGATCTCATGTAATTAGTATGAACACAGTGCTAAGAGCAATTAGAGTAAAGGAAGGTCACTTCTAAGAATGATTAAGAGAGAGATAATATTATTGAGTGTATGCTAGTAGATAGCCCTGGAATGGATATCCAATAGAAGCTGAGAAATCTGCTTTGGAAAAAGAAGGGACTCCCCTCCCCTCCCCCAGTTTTCTTTTACTATATTAGGGGCAGTTGCCATCCTGTTTAGAAGCAAGGGAATGGATGGAATGACAGAAGGATCCTGCCAGATTGAGGATTATATATGCATTACCATCCCTCCCACATCTTCATATATACCCAGTCTATATCTTTCCCTACCACCATCTGTCTTCTCAGTCTTTTTGCCTACTTCACCACCATCCTTCCTTATAGCAGCAGAGTATAGTGGAATGAACCCTGGACTAGGTATCTGAAGCTCTGGGTTTGAGCCCCAGCTCTGTCACCAACTAATTATGTCACTTCGGGCAAATTATTTTAATAGCTCTGGATCTCAGTTTCCCCAGCTACCAACCTATTTCACATGGTTATTTTAAGGACTGAATGGGATGATACATAGAAAATGCTTTGTAAGCAGTTTAGTGCTATCTAAATGTGTTTTTATTATCTCAAGAGCCTCTTTTTCTCTATTTTCCCCAATCATTGCTTACTCTATCACTGCTTTTCTCTTTTCCCTATAACAGTCCTTTCCTTATCACTGACCTTTCCCTGAATTTTCCCATCATTAACCCTTCCCTATCTGCTTGGCCCCATGACCCTGTAGAGAAAAGCTTTTTCAATATTTTCCCAACACTTCCTGCTCAGCTTGGGCAGGGCAGACAGTTCCGGTTTGGAGTGTAAGTTAGTTTCCTCCTACCCCTGTCGCTAGGTGAGGCTGTAGGGAAAGAATCTAGAAGGGGTTGCTATTCATCTTCTGATTCACATCCCATATTCCCCACCCCAGATTCTTTATTCCTCAGGAAAGCAATGAGTTATGAGCTGGGTTTAGAGAAACAGGATCACTGTCTTCAAATATCTGAAGCTCATTCTTGGTGGGGGGAAAGGGATTGGATTAAATCTGTTTGACTCCATAGGGCAAACCTACTAACACTAGAAAGGGGGATTTGAGTGTAGGAGGAAGGGCAGATTTTAGCTCCTTAAGTGGGAGACCTTCCCAAGAACTGGAGCTGTCCAACAATAGAGTAGGAAATGAGTTTCCTTGGAAAATATTTTTTCTCCTGATTGGTGGAGGCTTCTTAGGAATATTTTTTTTCCCAAACATTTATTCTTAGGAATATTTTTAAGGAGATTCTCATTCAGATATGATCTGAAGGGGCCATTCAGTCAGTTAGTCTAATTCTGATATTATTTAGTTCTAGAAATGAAAGTATAGTCAGGGGAAGGGAATGGTGTTTGGAGGCATATATTGAAGAGGCCTGGTGTTTCTGAAGCTATCTAGGCACAGAACTAGTATACTAGACCTTGGCTAGGTATTAGGCTGATGGCCTGAGCATTCAAAACACTGTTCTTTAAAAACTTGACTTTTCCCCCCCTATTTTAACTGACTAAGGTAAAGAGAAGGTAACTCTTGGGGGAATGCCACTAGTAGGGCTCCTGGCCAGTGGTTGGGAAAGCCTTTATGTGGCTTTCCCAAGGTAGGGGAGGGAGGGAGTAGAGAGGATGTGAGGAAAATGGAAATCTTTTGTTTAGAGCAACTTGGGCTTTTGAGTGAAAGAAGGAAAAAGGGGAAACTTTACACTTTTTTCTTCTGGTCTCTTTTCCCTCTTGACCCACTCCAAAGCTTCTGTGGGACCAGACCCTTTCTCTAAGAGAAGGGAAACCTTTCCAAATAGTCTTTGATATGCAAGGCTAGGTGGGCATTGAGGACAATAGAGGATGTGTCTGGGTTTACTTGTCGGCCCTTTTCTTTATTGTTTTGTTGCCTGTATTTCTTTACCTCCCACTCCCCAATCTTTAAGTCCTTATTCTAGTTTCTGACTCTGCTACTGGTCTGAAATTGCTTTTTTTCAAGGTTACCAGTTATTTCTTACCTACTAAATCCAATGACCTTTTCAAAACCTTTATTCTATAGAACGTCTGGATAGAAAAAGGAAATAGTTGAGGAATTCAAGAAACAAATCACAAGCCTGGTGCAGAAGTATAATGTAGATTGGAAGACTTTATCCAGATTTTGCTGGGATTCTCTCTCTACCATAACAGTTTTGTGACTTATTTTAAAGATAATTTTCAGCCTTCAAAAGGTGGAAGAACCCATACTAGGAAGTTCTCTTCTGGTTTTGTTCCTTGGTTGCAAAGGTTAAAATGATGGAACCTTAGGGGCAAATGGCTAGGCTCCTAAAAGAGAGTAAAATTCAGCATAGTCTGAACTGAACCCCAGATTTGGAAAAGCAGGTTTTGGAGGAAAGACTGGTAAAATCTCATGAAGGATTCTATAGAGAAGCCAGCTGAGAAACTCAAATTAATTTTACCTTGTAATTTGTAACACATCCCAGGAGGGATCTCAAGAATAAAATTCTAAAGACACAAAAAGAATCGAGTTTGATGGAAGAAAAATGGGATTTGTGTGAAGAGACCAGTGTGAATGCATAGGGAACTCACCAGGTGATTTAGAGTTTAAAACCAAGGGCAAAAGATGGAAGTAAGGACAGGAAACAGTATGAAAATAGGAAGGTACTGTAGTACTTTAAAAAAAAAAAAAGAAGAAGAAGGCAACAAGAGTGCAGGAGAGGGGGCAGCTGGGTAGCTCAGTGGATTGAATCAGGCCTAGAGACAGGAGGTCCTAGGTTCAGGTCTGGCCTCAGCCACTTCCCAGCTGTGTGACCCTGGGCAAGTCACTTGACCCCCATTGCCCTCCCTTACCACTCTTCCACTTATGAGCCAATACACAGAAGTTAAGGGTTTTAAAAAAAAAAAAGAGTGCAGGAGAGGCTACAGAGGAAAGATAAGGCTACCCACGGGGCTTTCTTGGAGTTCTTTTGGAGATTGCTGGTGGAGAGAAAAGTGCTCACTTACTCGGAAGAATGAAGGCAGAACTGCTCAGACCTTAGTTTGCTTTTGTTTTCTCTGCCAAGGAGAGTGACCTTTATCCAAGAAAACACGGAACAAAAATGGATATCAAGGAGTTGATACCCAAGATAAGAAAGGAGATCATAAGAAAGCAGCAGTTATACTCAGAGGATTAAAGCACCTGACCCAGGTAAACTACCTGGCAGTGGTGATTATTGAGCTATCTTATTGAGCCACTGTCAATGATAGTTGAAAGAACACAAACAGGAAAGGTAACTTGTAAGACCCGAGAGAGGCAATGTCTTGATTTTCAAAAACAAGAAAAAAGAATCTACAAATGAGAGGCTAATGGGCTTGATTTTAGTACTCTGTTCTTGGATTTTCTATGAATTGGAAATAGTGAGGGAATGTCTAGAACAGGAAGCAGGAATCCTAAAGAGCACACAGTGCCAACCTAATCTTATTTCTTTTTTTGGTCAGTTATTCATTAAATTGCTAGGTTGTGGGAATGCTATAGTTTACCTTGACTTTCATTTTAACAAAGCATTTGACCCAGTTTCTCATACTAATCTAGTAGAAAAGTTGGAGAGATGTCAGTGAGATAACAGTGTCCCCTTACCTGATCATATTGTCAGTACTGCTTCAATGACATCTCTCCCATTTATCATTCATATAATTTAGGCTACAAACAGGTCCTCATTGCCTTGATTATTTCAGTACCTTCCTAATTGATTTCTCTACATCCAAGGCTTTACCTTCTCTAATCTGTTTTCCACAGATTGGAAACTGCCAAAGGAATATCTTTAAAGGATATATCTGACCATATCACTCTCCTGCTCAGAAATTTTAGTTTCAGAGACTCTTAATTTAGAGTTCATAAACTTATTTTTTGTTTTAAAATTTAATAAATGTATTTCAGTATAGTTGTATTTTATGCATTTAAAGATATCATTTTGAGAAGGGGTCTATAGGCTTTACTAGAATGCTGATGAAGTTCATGGCACAAAAAAAGGTTATGAAGCCTGCTCAAGTGGTTCCTTGATGCTTCTATGACCAAATACAGACTTCTCTGCTTGGTGATCTTGCCCTTAATGATCTGGCCTCAGCCTACCTTTTCAGAGTGATTACATATTACTCCACATCACTGTTGTTTGCTTAATTAACAGACCGATTTCTTTGCTGCTCTTCTACATGTGTGAAATTATGCCCCCTGCTTCCATTCTTTTGCCATACTTTTCTTACTTTTTGCCTCTTGGAACACCTATGTGCCCTTTAAGGCCCACTTCAAGTGCCACCTTCTCCAGGAAACCTCAAGACCCCCAATTGTCAGTACCCTCCTCACCCCAAAATCACATTGTATTTATTTTGTACATAGGGCATCCCCAAAGTAGAGCTTAAAGCTACACGGAGACTTTTTGGGATACATCGTATATGTTTTATTGACTTATTTGTGAATATATATCTTCCCATATAAAGTAATTTCCTTGAAGAAAGGGGCTATCTCACTTGATATTCATACCATGGTGCTAGAAGGAGGGAAGGAAGGAAGCAAGCATTTAGTAAAGTATTTGTGCAAAGTGGATAATGAGGTAGCATAGTAGGTAGATAGAGTGTTGGGCCTGGAGTCAAGAAGACTCATCTGTCCTGAATTAAAATCTGGTCTTTGTCATTTTCTAACTGTATGACCCTGGATAAGTTACTTAATCCTATTTGCTACTGTTTCCTCATCTGTAAAATGACATGGAGAAGGAAGTGGCAAACTGGACCAGTATCTTTTCCAAGAAAACTTCAAATGGGATCATGATTGTAAAATGACTCAATAGCAAAAATGTGCAAAGTACTATGCTAAGCCTTAGGGGTAAAAATAGAAAAGTAAGACAGTCTCTGCTCTGATGAAATTCCCATTCTATTGGGGGAGACAACATTTATACTTAATAAATTCTTGCTTGATTGAGTTGGTTACAATACCAGATTCAAAATAATCTCATTAATAGTTTTATTAGTTCAGCAAGAGGTTTCCAGTGGAGTGCCTCAAGGATTTGTTTTTGCCCATGTGCTTTCATACTTATGAGGTTCATAGATATTAAAAAGGTGGGAAGAATAGCTAACATATCGGATGATATCATATTCCCAAAATATCTGTGACAAGCCAAAACATATAGCTAAATTTAAGCAGGTAAAATTTGCTAGGGACATATGTAAGGTCTTGGGTTAAAAAATTAAAAGAAGCATACCAATTTGTCTGAAAAAGATTATGGGATTTTAATGGTCTGTGAGACCAATTTGAGTTAAGTGTAATTGACAGCTAAAAAAGTTAGTGTGACCTTGAGATGCATTAAGAGAAGCATAGTTTTCAGGAATGAGTAGGTAATGGTACTCTCTTTATTCTCCTTTTGTCAGGGGAGATTTCTTGTCAAAAATACAATGTTCATTTTCTAAGTAAACTAAAGAGCATCCAGAGTTGTGTAAGGAATTAAATCAAGGGGTTTGACTAAATATATGAGAATTTAAAGATAATACTGTGGTTTCCAATTTTAAAATTCATACAGCCCAAGTCAAAATGACTTTCAGTAGCTTTATTTACAAAGAGGGTGGGGAGAGTGAAAGTAGAGAAATGAAAAAGAGGATAGAGGAGATATCTATCTTACCACACTAAATATTTCTCTAGTGCTCAGCTCAACCCACGCAGGGCTAGTTAAACCCTTAGCTGGAGGACTCAGTGGTGAATTAAGCAAGGGTTCAACCCATGCAGCCTTTCCAGAAAGGGGAGGCCTCTGGAACTTAATCTCTCCTGAAGCCCAGGAAAGGAAGGTCAGCTTTTCACTCACCAGGCAGAAGTTTCAAAGGGAGGAGATCCAGGAGCAATCTTACCAGAAGCAATCTAAGAGCCAGAGTCCCAAATCCAAGTGAAGCCGAAGACTGAAGTCCCAAGGCGAAGTTGGGAAAGAGAAGATCCTCCAACCCAAAAATTCAGGACAAAGACTTCTTGCACAGGAAGTTCATTATCTTTTATAGTCCTTTTTTAATATCACTTCCTGTCCCTTCCTCCACTTTATGGGGACCAATTGCAGTCTTTAAATTTGCTTAGCATTGTCCAGGGGGTGGTCAGTTGCTTCTGGAGTTGTCACCCAGTTTAGCAAGTGGCTTGAAGACCTCTCCTAGTTAGTATTAAGTAGGAGTGTTCAAGCTTTGGTTGATTAATTAAAAAATAGGCAAAGGGAGAGTCAATCCAATCTTCATAGTTGGCAGCCAGGATGGTGAAGCATTGAGTCTATACTGTGTGAGGATCAGTTGTAAGAACTGGAGATATTTAACCTGGAGAAGAGAAGACTATGGAAGGCTGAAAGCTATCTTTTATTTGAAGAGCTTTCATATGGAAGAAGGATTATATTTGTTTTGTTTGACCCGAGAGAGCAGAACCAAGAGCAATGGGTCAGATTTGCAAAGAGGCAAATTTAGGCTTAATAACAGGAAAAACTTTCTAATAGGCTATCTGAAAGTAAAGTGGGCTGTTTCAAAATGTGGTGACCTCCCTGACTGGATGCCTCTAATCAAAGACTGTATGACTACTTGTTAGGCTTGTAGTGGAGATTCTTCTTTAGGAATGGGTTGGATTAAATGGCTTGTGAGGTTCCTTCCAACACTAAAATGTTGTGATTCTGGAATAGTCTTCTGTAGCTTTTGACCCAATTGACTACCACCTAGTTATACCAGTCTTTTCTTTCTTGGCATCTGTGACATTGTTCTCTTTTGGTTTCTGTACTTTGTGGTTCTTTCTAAAAGGTTCACTATCACTGCTATAGGAGAAGAGGATCCAGGACAGAGTGTTGGGAAAGGCCACATTTGTGGAGTGGAAGATGATCTAGCAAAGGATTGAGAAAGAACCATAAGCACTAGTCATCCTTGACTCTTCCTTCTTTCCTACCCCCCAACATGTCTTTTTTTTTTTTTTTTAAACCCTTAACTTCTGTTTATTGATTTATAGGTGGAAGAGTGGTAAGGGTAGGCAATGGGGGTCAAGTGACTTGCCCAGGGTCACACAGCTGGGAAGTGTCTGAGGCCGGATTTGAACCTAGGACCTCCCGTCTCTAGGCCTGGCTCTCAATCCACTGAGCTACCCAGCTGCCCCCAACATGTCTTTTGAAGTAATCTCCTCTCTACTTACATAGTCTCTACCATGGTTCACACTTTTATCACTTGCATCAACTATCAAAAGCCTTGTAATTGTTTACCATACTTCTAGTTTCTCCTCCTCTAATCTATCTTTTACAGAGCTGTTAACTTGATATTCCTAAAATATGATATAGCCATATCACCTCTTTATATGAACATCTTCACTGCCTCTTGTCTCTTGGAGCTTTTAGCTGAGGTGTCTCCATAAAGGAGGAATAAAGTTGGGTCGAATATGAATGGACAGAGAGATATGGTAGAAGGGCATTGTAGGTGATATGTCAGCAAAGGCCTGGAAATAGGCAAGTGTATGGTGTCTGAGGATAACCATTAATTCAGGTTGGCTTATTGATAGAATATTGAAAGGGAGAGTTGAAGCTCTAGGAGTAGGAGAGATTGAGAGAGAGAGATTAGAGAAGAAGACTAAACTTTGGGGAAAAGTGGAAAAGAATAAACATATAGTGTCTACTCTGTTCCAGGCAGTGCTTAAGTACGTTACAAATATTTGATCTTTAGCCAAAATCATTTAATCTTCACAACAAGGTTAGGGTAAATAGAGGTGAAGTGACTTCCCAGGGTCACACAGCTAGGAAGTGTCTGAGGGTGGATTTGAACTCAGGTCTTACTGGCTCCAGGTCCATTAAATAGGGTGTGGGTAGAATTAGGGCCGGTGCCAAGTGACTTTGTGATGGTCTTATCTGGGATAAGTAAAGGTCAGTTGCCCATTGTCTCCACTCCAGCTAATAAGTACTTTGAATAACCCCTCCTTTCTTTTCTCATCTCATCTCATCATTTTGGTGTGATTGGGTCTGTATTGGTCCCTGGGCCCCTTGGTTTTCTTGAGGAGCCCTTGTTCTAGAACTCATTTGCTCCTAGTTAGAAGGGGTGTAGGTTCCCTTTGGGGCTAAAAGAAGAAAGACTCACTATTCTTTTTAGAACTCTGGCAGGCTGAGAAAAAGAGAACTTTTTCTCAGTGCGAGTGGCAGATGTCGGGGTAGGGAGCCCTTGGGATCTTTAAGGACTTAAGTTTTTTTTTTTTTTTTTTTTTTTTTTAAACCCTTACCTTCCATCTTGGAGTTGACTCCAAGGCAGAAGGAGTGGTAAGGGCTAGGCAATGGGGGTCAAGTGACTTGCCCAGGGTCACACAGCTGGGAAGTATCTGAGGCCAGATTTGAACCTAGGACCTCCTAGGCCTGGCTCTCAATCCACTGAGCTACCCAGCTGCCCCCTTAAGTCATTTTTTTAGCCTTTGACTCTCTCAAGTGTGACCTGCTCTAGAGTTAAGGCTTGGGGCCAGAGTTTTAGAGAAGACTCTCTTTGTCCTGGCTACCCTGCAGGGTGAGTGTACTGAAAGCCAATGTAGGAGATTAGCGGCCAGCCTGGAGGTAAGATGAGAAAACTAAGGTTAGGGATTAAGAAAAGCTGAAGAGGCTGGGCTGGCCCACTTCTCTGTCTAGATCAGGCCTACATTTGGATCTGGAACGAAATGGGACCTGTGATTTCATTGGTATTGAAAACATTCAAGTGCAGGACCGTGTGTTTTGTTCAGATTAGGGAGCTCTAAGTTTTCTTAAGTTCCACTGGGACAGTAATGAGTACAGTGAAGGTTGCTCAATAAGTGAGCAGTGAGGGACGCTTGCCAGGCAGGTGCACAGGGCTCTAAACCAGGAGGGAAGATCTGTAATTCATAGCTCTTCATGTTAGATTCCTGAGCCCCGGTTGTGCTGAGTTTATGTACTTATGTTAGCTGATGATTAGAGGTAGCAGATACTGGCAAAAGTGGTATCGGCTCTTCCTCGATACAGCCCCTCACATCAGCTATGCCCCAGTGACATATTGAGGAGAAGTTTAGATGGTAGCCAAGGCCTCTGCATCTTATCCCCTCTGAATGGCCAGGGCCTATGAGATCCTTCCAAGCCTTCCATGCCAGGTGTGTAGAACCTTCTATCTGAAGCCATATATTAATTTTCTATTTCCCAATCTGCAAAATGGGGTTACTAATCTCTGTTCCATCTAATATCAAGGCCATTAAGAATGACTCTTTGAAGAAGAAAGTTGGAATGTCAGAGTCTGGTAATGGTGATGAAATAGCATTTGGCAAAGGATATAAAACAAATAATTCTTTTTTTTTTTTTTTAAGCCCTTACCTTCTGTCTTGGAGTCAATACTGTGTATTGGTTCCAAGGTAGAAGAGTGGTAAGGGCTAGGCAATGGGGGTTAAGTGACTTGCCCAGGGTCACACGGCTGGGAAGCATCTGAGGCCAGATTTGAACTTAGGACCTCCCTTCTCCAGGCCTGGCTCTCAATCCATTGAGCTACCCAGCTGCCCCCCTCCATACTCTTTAAAAAATTTTTTTAAACCCTTACCTTCCGTCTTGGAGTCAAGAGTGGTAAGGGCTAGGCAATGGGGGTCAAGCAACTTGCCCAGGGTCACACAGCTGGGAAGTGGCTGAGGTCAGATTTGAACCTAGGACCTCCTGTCTCTAGGCCTGACTCTCAATCCACTGAGCTACCCAGCTGCCCCCCTTACTCTTTTAATCAGAGATCTTATAGAGTTTATACTTCAAAGAAGCCATTGATAAGAAGAAAGTCCCCACATACACCAAAATATTTATAGCAGCACTTTTTTTATGATAGCAAAGAATTGGAAACAAAGCAGATACTCTGGAGACTAACTAAACAAATTGTGGTCATTGCAGATAATGCAATATTATTCTGCTATAAGAAATGATGAATACAGAGAAACTTGGAAAGATCTGCCGGAACAAATGCAGAGTGAAGTATGTGGAGCCAAGAAAACAATATATATAGTGACTAAAGCAGTATAAATGGAAGGAACAGCCATTCATTCAAAAAAAGCAAAAGCGAATGTAGCGAAATGATAAAGATCAAGCATGACTCAAATGAAGAAATATAAGAGGATAATCCCAACCCACTTGGTAGAGGTAGAAGGTCCAAAGGTGTTAGGCATTGCATATGATTTTGAACTTTTTCATTGCATTCATTGGTTGTACTGATTCCCCTCCTTTTAAAAAAAATTTTTTTTTTTAAATTTTTGGTCTTTGAAAAATAGTACTTTGTTGTATGGTATGACTCTCTGAGAGGTACAGGGTACATACTGAGGAAAACTATGATGACGCTCCAAAAACCTGAAAACAAAAGTATATCAGTAAGAAATTATAAAATAAATCTCATTTGGACAGTATCAAAAAAACTGTAACAAAAAGATGGAAAAGCTTTCTTCCCTTCTTCACCTTGGGGAGAGTGGGTGAGTAAGGGCTTTAGGAATTATCTAGCTTGGGTTAGCTAGGTGGCACAGTAGATGGAGTGCCAGGTCTGGAGTCTAGAGGACCTGCATTCAAATGTGAGCACAAGCTACTTCCTAGTTGTATGGCCCTAGACAAGTCACTTAACTCTATTTGCCTAGTCCTTGCTCTTCTGTCTTAGAGTTGTTATTACAATAGAAAGCAAGGGTTAAAAAAAATTTATCTCTTCTCCCGTGGGCAAATAAGCACATTGATACACTGTTAAAGGAACTGTGAATTTGACCTGCAGTCCTGGAAAGTAATTTGGAACAGTGCACAAAAAGTTAATGAATTGTGCATACCATTTGATCATTAGGCCTAATATACCTCAAAGAGATCAAAGAAGAGGGAAAAGGACTCATATATACAAAAAATATAACAGCTTTTTTATGGAAAGAGCTGGAAACTTTCTTTAGAAGTGCCCATCACGTGGAAGAAATGGTTGAACCAATTGTGGTATATGAATTTTTTGCTTTAAGAGGTTATTGTTTCAGAGAAACTTTAGAAGACTTGTATGAATTGATACAGAGTAAAGTGAACAGAACTAGGAGAACAATTTATACTATAATGTTGTAAAGACAAATGACTTTGAAAGACTTTAGAACTCTAATCAGTGTAGTTAGTGGCCAATCCCTAATTCCAGAGGACTGATGATAAATCATGTTACCTGTCTTCTGACAGAGAAATGATAGACTCAGAATATATACATACATGGACATGGAAGATGAACAATATGGGAATTTGTTTTTGCTTAACTATGATTATTTGGTACAAAGGTTGGGCATTTGTTTTTTTCAAAGAGAAAATAAAACTAATTGGAAAAAAGAATAGAGAGCCAGGCCTGGAGTCAAGAGGTCCTGGGGTTCAAATCTGGCCAAAGACATTTCCTAACTCTGTAACCTTGGGCAAGTCACTCAGTCCCAATTGCCTAGTTCTTACTGCTCTTCTGCCTTGGAACTGATGTTTAGAATTGATTCTAAGACAGAAGGTAAGAATTTAAAAAGAGAACAAAAAGAAGAAAGTCAAGCTTCTTTTCTTCTGGGGAAATTGTAGTATCAAATGAACTTTTAGAACATTTGGGGCTTTCCCTCCAGAGAAATAGGGACCTGGAGACAACTGTTAACTTCCTCTTTCAACTTCAAGTGAAAACCAAACAGTTTTCATCCCTGTAGAACTTAAGACCACCCATATAAGACTGATTACAACATAAGATCATACTCTGATTACCCACATTGGATTCAGATTGTTCCTAGGCCCCCTAGTTCTGAAGATGGTTAGTTTGCTGTCTTCATTTGTATAGGACTTTCTAAGGGCATTGCTTTGTTTTCACTCCAGTTCCTTCCTACAGCCTGAACTCACTAAAGTGTACCTTCTACCTTTATACCTGATGTCTTGACAGCAGATTCTATAGACAGGGAGGGCCCAGATGCTGATAGTCACAGGACTGACTCCCCAAACCTTGCTATTCTCTCCAGTGACACGTTCACAGATTTGAGAGGAGAGCTTACTTTGGACTAAGCCGTAGGACTTTCACTTAGGCCTTAGTTTCCTTCCTTTACTTAGTATGCTGCTGACCTTTCACTGAAGTTTCTTGTTTTTTATTCTTCCCCTTCCTTCACCCCATCCCCTCCATCCCTCAAACCACCAGGTGCCACCGGGTGCAGGAATCTTTGTTCAGCTCAGCTAGTGGATTCAGCAACTACAGAGGTATTCTCAACTGGTGTGTGGTGATGCTGGTAAGTAGCCCATGTTTTTCTCAATTCCGAGTTTCCCTGCCAAGTCACAGGGTAGCATTGGTTGAATAAATTGGTTCTTGAGGTTTTCAGTTTCTTGCCTTTCTCTCCTACTCCATACGTGTGCCTATTCACATGCCATTTCTGTTTCTTGGCTCTGGGGAGGAAAGGAGCATTGATTCTACTATTGCCTATGGTACAAAGCACCTGTTAGCACCAAACACTGTACACCTCCTACAGAAGATAAGGGGAGCATGGAAGGAAGTTCCTGGTGATGAACCTAATCCCATGAAGTCCTCCCGTCAGGGAGCCTTTTCCAGCTCCTGCTGTTGCCTCAGCAACTTTTTGTTCAAGTTACATCCCTGGCTACACTGACTTAAACATTGTACGGTCAGAAACTAGTGGTTTCTTCAGATAAGTTCCCTGAGCCAGATCTTAGCCCAGTGAGCTGAAGTTAACCAAAAGGGCTTTGGTTCTGGGCTCTTTGTGGTCTGTGGAGAAGAGTCTCTTCTCTCAGTATATTGTCTCCAAATTACTTCCTGGATCTAATTGGGGTTGGACCCATGTGTTGATGACATTATCCAGGACCAGACTTTCCCTAAAAGTGAAAGCCATGTAGAAGTCAGAGAGACTAAGCTTCTCCAGGGTTGGGGCAGAGGAGATAGGAAGGCTCTCCTACTGTTGGCAACCAAGGTTTGGTCTTCTCTGTTCTGTTCTCCTGTCCCTAACTACATAGAGGGGTAAGGGAGAGTATTGATCTAATCTGAGCCCTTGTGACTACCCTGGCAGACTCTGTAGTCAGGTAGAGGTTGGGCCATATACCTATTTAGACCAGGCTCAAGGTCATATAGCCATTAGGAAATTGGGATAGATGATGATGCTGAGCTTCATCTACTTTCCAGAGCCTTGGGGAGTGAGGGAGGGAGGGATGATGATCATGATAGCCCCCATCTTCAAGGAGTTCTCATCTGATGGAGAGAAAATAAAATACAAAGAGGCCATAAGGCAAACAGATCAAAAAGAGAATTTGTTAGCTGTGACCTAAGCTATGTATAGAAGTGCTAAGGTTCACCAGAACAATCAGAAGTTAATTCTTTGTTGGAAGAGATATATTGAGGCTCTAAGGAGCTCTTGACTGAGACAGGATAGAGAAGGCTTTCTCACATTCTCAGCTTATGCTTTTTCCTTTCTACTGGGGCCTGCTATTCAGAATTTTCACCTTCATACTTCCCTGGTTCAGGTGACCACAGGTCTGTTTATTGGAATGTGCCCATGATGGGCTGGCAGTCTTGCTCTTGGGGCTAAGTGCTTGATGGGACACCTCTCTGTTTGTGTAGGGAAAGCTGTGAGCTAGGGGATGACTTTGGGAGGAATTGGATAGGAGAGCTTACTGACTACATGCATACCTATAAATAGCTTGCTACAGCCCCAGAAAAACTGTCCCTTTTGGCAAGAGCCCAGCCTTGAGCTCTCTCCTGGCCATCCCCATGGCAAAGCCAAGTAAAGCTGGCCCTAGCCTTTCCTTTCTTGAAGATAGACTAGGAAGGACCTTCCCCATTCTTGTCCTGGCTTAGGTAGTGCGAGTTTGACAGCTTATGATATTTTTAAAGCCTAACTGAGATGGACGAGATAGCATATAAGAGATTAGATCAGGTCTAGGTATAATCTGTCCTAGGCTTCTACTTCAAGCATTGTGTACAGAATTGGTGAGTGGTGAGCGTTCAGGGAATGCAGGCTTGGATTGAGAAAAGTCTAGGCCATAGTTCTCTGAGTATCCTGGCAGGAGTTAGGGTTCCACCTCCTTTCTCCAAAGGCATTTGGGACTTCTGGCCTGGCCACTGGCACATTTCCTAGTAGGTTGAGAGGGGGCTGTTTTTGCCCATCTCATGTGGCACTGGATAGAGGGAATAGCATCCAAGACTGAGTTGGGATAAAGTGACCCAGCCTCTAAGGACTGTTCAATCTGAATTCTCTATTTCTCTTTTACCCCTTGCCTTGTATTTTCTACTGTCCTGGCCTCCTACTCTTTGCGGGAAATGGGGCTCAGGAAGCTTGGCTCTGGGGCTTGTTAGGCAGAAGACAGTTGCAGCCTGTAAATTGGGATCTGGCTATCATAGTCCTAGTTGTCATAAAAAAAAAATCCTGTTATTAAATGCTTGATTATAGGTGACTTATGCCCTCAAGTCCTATGTGGAAACAGGGACAGAGTAAGCAGTTATTGAATTACTGCTTTGCAGGTTAGAGGTCATGCTGCTTCCCAGATTCCCAGATCCTGGGTATTCTGGCTGTTCCTTGAGGAGGCCCTGGATGGGAGGGGTGGGTGGGGCATGTTATTCAGGGAGAGGCACTGTAGGGCACAGGCTGGACTTGACTATAAGACTCCTTCAGTTTAGGCTAATCTATGCTTTCACCAATCCTTGCTCAGATTTATCAGCCTTGAATGCCACCAGCTTCTCTTTCCAGATGCAAGGTCTTGATTAGAGACTCATTTTTTCCCCCCTTTTCTGCTGACCTGAATTGGGAGCTGACATATTCTGGCACAGCACAAAAGAAGGAACTATGACCCTTCCACTGTATTGTGGTTACTTAGCTTTTTGAGGAGTCGTGTTTTCCTCTGAGCACATTGTAGGCAATGATGAAAAGTTACAAGTCTGCCAGTTTATCAAGAACAAAGAGGATTGCAAGGAGAACCCAGGATTCTCTCAGCTATCTGGAATTGATGTGGGGAAGTAGAGTGATACCTTTATTTCTTTATTCCATATTACTGACAATTACCTGGTAGTGATCCTTTTTTAAAGTATTTTTCAACCCTTATATTTCCTTTTAGAATCAATACTAAGTATTGGTTCAGAGATAGAAGAGTGCTAAAGGCTAGGCAATTGGGATTAAGTGACTTGCCCAGGGTCACATTGCTAGGAAGTATTTGAGGCCAGCTTTGAATTCAGAACCTTTCATCTCTAGACCTGGCTCTCTATCCACTGAGCCACTTAGCTGTCCCTAAGTGATCCTTTTTGATAAAAGGACCCTTCCTTTTTTTGTTGTTTGATATACTATGTGCTTAAAATTCAGTGATGGACAAACTTTTTTTTTTTTAAACCCTTAACTTCTGTGTATTGGCTCCTAGGTGGAAGAGTGGTAAGGGTGGGCAATGGGGGTCAAGTGACTTGCCCAGGGTCACACAGCTGGGAAGTGGCTGAGGCCAGACCTGAACCTAGGACCTCCTGTCTCTAGGCCTGACTCAATCCACTGAGCTACCCAGCTGCCCCCTCTCCTGCACTCTTGTTGCCTTCTTCTTTTTTTTTTTTTAAAGTACTGCAGTACCCTCCTATTTTCATACTATTAGTCCTATCCTTACTTCCATCTTTTGCCCTTGGTTTTAAACTCTAAATCACCTGGTGAGTTCCCTATGCATTCACACTGGTCTCTTCACACAAATCCCATTTTTCTTCCATCAAACTCGATTCTTTTTGTGTCTTTAGAATTTTATTCTTGAGATCCCTCCTGGGCAAGCTTTTTAAAGAGGGGACCAAAGAAAGGAAATGCTCATCTGTCATTCTGTTTCTAAGGCAACTCTTTCAAAGTTTCATTGTATTGTATCCTACTCATTGTAGGAATAATGTCAGGAGGCTGGATAGAACATTTCAGGGCCCCCCTCCCCCAATCTAGTCTGCAGGCCATAGTTTGCCCATCACTGGCTTAGATGCTTGATCTTGTACAGGTATGAGGTGAGATTCCAGAAAATTCCAGGAAAAGGGACCTTGTGCACTGAGTCATCTAAAGCTCATGTAGGAAAAGGAGGAGCTGGGAACCTGGGGTAGGAAAGGTATGAGTGTTCTTTAAGCTCAAAGCAGCTCTATTTATCTTACCTCCTATAATACAATTACCAATTAAAACAGGTTAATGGGAGGTTCCAGAGGGTCTTGTAACATAGAAATAAGGCTTCTTTATGCTTGAACCTGACACGTGTGGGCCTGCCTAAGGCGGGATCCAAAACAAATGACTGCAACAGACTTAGAAGTTGAACTTCACCTAAACTGTGCAACTATCCATAGCAACTGGCTAGTGGATATGTTTCAGGCAAATGACTGAAACCAGAAATGAGTCAGGAGTGAAATAGCTAAATTTAAGACCTACATGATCTTGGGCAAGTCATTTTATTTTTCTAACACTACTTCCTCACTACCAAATAAGCACATTGTACTGGATTAGTGCTTCCCAACCTTTTCAAATATGAATACCCCATTTTAATGTTAAATTTCAGGGACCTCTAAATGATGGTAGGTCTACTATACATTGATAAAATACTTGATTAGATATGAACTCTTTACAGTAAAAGCAAGTAAAATGATCTTTGACTTGACTGCTTCATGATTTCTAAGGTCTTTTCTAGTCCTAATAGTCTAATGACACAGCAGATACTTGGTAACGAGGGACCAAAGTTGAGGAAAGAAATGAAGGCTCACCAGATAGCTTTGGCAGTTATTTGCATAGGGATAACAACAGAAAAGTTGTGAGAGAAGAGTGGGGAGAGAGTAGAGAGAAGGTGTATTAGCTTGGGTAGTTTCAAAGCATAGGAGATTCCATAATTGTCCAAGACAGAGTCATATTTCTGAGGTGATTTAATTCAGCATTTATTGAATATTCCTTTGATTATTCCAGAATTTCCTTTAGTTCCCAGGCTCACAAAGTTTGACTTTCAATATGGAGATAAGACAAATGGAATTCAGCAGAGTTTGATAAACAAAGGCAAGCAGTCCAAAGTTCTGTAATGGGGGGACAGGACATGCAGGAGGAGAGCTCTTCTTAATGACTTTTAATCTAATGATTGTAAACTCCTTGATCAGCACCTATGTTATTGATAAGAACTGAAATTTATGTAGTACACTTATTTAACTGCTTTATATAAATTATCTAACTTGAGCCACTTAAAAAGCTCTGTAAGATACTGAAAATACCCAATACATAGTAAGGTTCTATTTTATAGGTGAAGAAACGGAGACTCAGACAAATAAAGTAATTTGTCCCCTAGCCAATAAGTGTCAAAGGCAGGATTCAAATCCAGGTTTTCTTACTTGGAATTTTTCACTTGTTTCACTGTACACAGTGTGCATTGTACTATAGATGCTTAAAAGTGTTCATGGAATTGAAATTAGGCTAGGCAATGAGGAAAGGCTTCATAGTTGGGCTTTGAAAGCTACATCATTTCTCATATTTATGGCGTTTCCAGAGTCTGTCAGGTAGAGATTGATAGGTCAGTAATTTAGGGGAAACAGATCTAGATAGGAGAGGTGAATCAAGTAACTGAATGTGAACTCTATTCTTACTGCTTAAGGAGAGGACTTGGTTGGCTGCTTAAAAGCATGAAAAAGACTTTCTAGACTCGTACTTTGGTGGTCAGACCTAGGCCTTCCAGAGATAGGGTGAAAGAGCCCATGGGAAGTTGGGCAGCCAAAAAGAGCCCAGCATTTCCCCCCCTCACAAATGAGCAGGCAAATAAGTCTGCTCAGTCTAGCTACTTTGTTAGGTAACTATCAGCCAATTGTGTGCCCTCTTTTCCCTCATCATCATACGACTGCCATGTGACTCTCCTACCTCTTGAGGTCTCAGTCGTCATCTTCTTCTTCTTCTTCTTTTTTTTAATAACCCTCACCTTTTGTCTTAGAATCAATACGAAGTATCAGTTCCAAGGCAGAAGAGCAATAAGGATTAGGCAATGGGGATAGAGTTACTTGCCTGGGGTCACATAATTAGGAAGTGTCTTAGGTCAGATTTGATCCCAGGACCTCCTGTCTCCAGGCTTGTCTCTATCCACTGAACCACCTAGCTGCCTTGAAGTCTCAGATTTCTTGATGGGCTGGAGCCCTGACTAGAAGAGAATTGAACAATAAATTCAATTTAATAAACCTTTATGAAGAAGTTCCTGTGTACAAGGCCTTCTATAGGTGCTGGGAATATTAGCATAAAAACAAAAGCCTTTGCTCTTCTGGACCTTATATTCTACCGTAAGGAAAGTGTGACAATGTATGTTGAAAAGGATAAGGCCAGATAGAGACTGATGAAGAGATCCATCAGTGTTCCAGTGACAGTCAAGGAGGGGAAGGTATCAGGGGTAAGCTTTGGGGAAGTGGAGAGGGGAATGCTAGAGAAATTAGGAAGGTAGTAAGAAAGAGGTGGTTCTACTCTAAAGGAAGATAAAAGATTGTCAAGAAATAATCACTTCTACAAAAGAATTGGTGCTTTGGTCTTTTGTGTGTACTGAGAGGCCATTTCTCTCCTTCAGGGCCTAAGCTGCTAGGTAGAGAGCAGGGCTAGCTTGGCAGAGCCCATTCAGGAGAGGGAACAGACTTAGACCAAGACTATTCTTTCTCTTTGCCTGGCCCAGTGGCAGGTACAAATGTTAGACACTGAAGTTGGGGAGACAAGATTCATAGGAACATCAGTCAGCCACCAAGTGTTTATTCAGGGTTTCTTGGGGGGCCCAGCTCTTGCCTTTAGAAGTACAACTGGGGAGGAAAGAGAAGAATACAAGACAGTGGACAGTTCAGGCTAAGTGGGTTGGGGCCAACTCTGAGGGCTAAAGAATATAGAGGGAAGGAGTGTGCAATGGGAGTTAGAAAATTTGAGAGAGAGAGAGAGAGAGAGAGAGAGAGAGAGAGTGTGTGTTTCTCAGTATTATGTATGTTGGATCAGATGACAGAGAACCCTTAAAGGACTATCCCAGGATTAATAGCTGAAAGGGACCTTAGAGATCTAAAGCTCAGGAGAGGAGAGCAGCTCATTCAACATTACTGGGGTCATAAGGAGCAGAGCCAGGAACCCAGGGCTTCCTCAGACTCCTCTGTTCTTTCTCCTAGACCAGGGGCCTCAGAAGCTTGACCAGTATCTGCTGAAGGTTCTTTTGTTTATTTCAGTTGCATGGCAGCCACAGCAGGCAGAATGAGCTGAGTGGTGGGGGGAAGGATGTGATAGAAGTCGCACTTTTGGAAGGAGACAGGCTGTTTTTTTGAAGAAAGGAAGGCAGCAGAGGTAGCTTGGGCTTGAAAGCAAAAAAGGCTTGTGACCCCAAGCATCTGCCTGACTCTGCAGCCTAGCCAGGTTTCCCTCACTGAACCCCATTATTAGTTGGCTTATTAACTTCAAACTAACGTCTCTGCCATCTGTCTACTCCTTGCCTTTTCCTCTGTCTTCTCCTTCCTGCCCTCCACCTCTTTTTTTTATTCACTTTCCAATTTTTAGGCCATTTACTCCACTCTTCTGTCAGCCAACAATTTCCAAACCTTACAGTTCCATTGACTTCACCAGTGATTTTTGTTGAATAGCTATAACCTAACCACCCCTTTCATTTCTCCCACTTTCCAGTAAGCCTGGTGTTTCAGAATAACCTATAGTTCTGTAGGGTTCCCCAGCCAGCTTCAGTGTGGGCCAGAGAGCACTGACTGGAATGACTCAGATTGCCATTTGGCATGGCACAGCTACTCGGCCAAAGGGACTTGGGAGGAATGGGTCACAATAACAGGGGTCACCAGGTTGGCAGTGGCCCATCCTACTTTAGCCTCCCAGTCCAGATGGCAGCTTACTGTTCCACCCTTTGCTAAAGCCCCAGGGAGGACAAGAATTAGCAAAGGCCTGCTTGCAGTGGTCAAGATACACCTCTGACCAGGCCTGAGGGGTTAGTGGAGTTTGGACAGTAGAGGCAATAAGGAAAGGAAATTATTAGATTTAGCTGCTGGTGGGAACTTCTCTCTTCCTTGGGCTCTGAAGAGGGATAGCAATTGAACCAGAACCCAAGTAAGCAAGGAAAAGCAACTGCAAATGATGTTGGCAAACCCCACAGGAAGAGATGGAGGAGAGAAGTAGGGTCTTTCCTGAAACTTGGGTTTGAGAGTTTTTGATGCCAGTGCTCTCTAAGGGAGTGGGGATGGAGCTGGCTAACTTTTTGTTTTCCAGACAGTGTTTGATCCCAGGTGGCTGGCAGCAGGGTCTGTCTCTCTGACACCCTCCCTAAGGCCGAGGTTATAGGGAATTACTTTCCATGTCTTCTAAGACCTTATGCACATCAGTCTCTCTATTTGGTGGAAGAAATGGCTTCTACCTCCCTTGGATTTGGGCAATAGTAGAGGAACAGGATAGCCTGAGCCTCTGAACTAAATTCAGGCTGTGGATTGGAATCTCAGCCTGGATAATAATAGCTAATATTTATATAGAGCCTACTATGTGCCAGGTCCTGGGTTAAACTCTCTACAAGTATTGTCTTAATTCAATCCTCATAACAACCCTGGGAGGTAGATGCTTTTATTAACCCCATTTTATTGTTGAGGAAACTGAGGCAGAGGTTAAGTAACTTGCCCAATGTTCCATCATTAGTGTCTGAGGCTGTATTGAGCACATATTTTCCTGACTTCAGGCTCAGCTCACTATCCGTTGTGCCTCTGGCTTCCTCTTTAAGGCCAAGCTTCTCTGAGGGGCCTGAATTTCTCTCTTGAGTTTGGTGGGTAGCTCAGTGGGTAGTTAGAGGAGGGAAGTGAACCTGGCAGGCTTTGGGACGCTTTGGCTTAAGGAGGTTTGTGTCTCTTCACTCCCTCCCCTCTTCTCTTGCAGATCTTGAGCAATGCTAGATTATTTTTGGAAAACATCATCAAGTGAGTGCTTTTCAGTGTGACCTTCCCTCTGTCCCTAACTGGAGAGGGCTAAGGGTCATCCCAGCTCTTATTCCCTCTCCATTCCCCGCCCCCCCAATCCTCCTTCCTGTGGCAGGACCATTAACCCAATCTGCTTAGCCTAAGCATGCGGGCTTCACGAGGCTGGAGTGCTGGCTCTCCCTTGTGGCAGCAAGGCTTTATTGCAGCTCAGGTTTCAGTTTCTCTAAGCTGATGCCCAGTGGCCCCCCCCCCCCCCCCAGTGCCCCAGCCCCCAATGCCCTAGGTTCCTGCCCTCAGGTACGGCATTCTAGTGGACCCAATCCAGGTGGTGTCATTGTTCCTGAAGGACCCCTACAGTTGGCCCTCCTTGTGCCTCATTATAGGTGAGTTTGATACATGGAATAGGGAGGGAGGGCAATCTTGGTATAGGCCCCAGGAGGCCAAGCCAGGCCACCAGGAAAGGTGGGAGTAGACATCCCAATAGGATGCTCAGTCCCTACCTCTCCGGTGCCTTCACGGTGAAGCTTCAGTAATTCTCATAGCTATTCCATTTCTCTTTTCAGTAACCAATGGGTTTGCATTAGCTGCTTTCCAAGTGGAGAAGTGTCTGGCTAAGGTGAGTGTCTCTCCTTATTCCTATTACATATGCTGCTTACCTTAGTCATTTAATCTAGGTGCTATTATCACTCCCATTTTACAATTGAGGCAAGCATGCTAAGTGACTTGCCCAAGATGTTTGAACTCAGGTCTTGACTTCAGGACCAGTGCTCTTAATCACAGTGCTACCAATTGCTTTTTTTGGCAGGAGATAGAATGCCAAATCTGGGTAATTAAGTTGGGCTGGAACATAATGTACATGAAGGAGATTAATATGAAATAAGGCTGGAAAAGATAAACAAGGACCCAGTTGAGATTAGATGTAAAAAAGCATTCATGCATTGGATAGACTAAGTTTGTTTTGAGATTCTTTCTGTTTCTATAATTCTACGAAGAGCTTAGTTTGCCAGAATTGTAGGAAAGCAGGTTGTAGAGTCTTAAAGAATTTAGAACTTATTCAATAGGTAGCTGAAGCCACTGAAGATCTTTTTTTTTTTTTTTTTTTTTAAAGCAAAGGAGAAGCATTATGAGAGAAACATAATCTTGCTTTAATGAGATGACTCTGGCAGCTCATATAGAATAAACTGAGTCTTTGTGGTAGTGTCCAAAGAACCAGAAGAGTTTGACTCTTTCCATTTCTCCTTCCAGGGTACCATAACAGAGCGGGTAGGGCTGCTTCTACACATGGCCAACCTGATCACCATGCTCTGCTTTCCTGCAGCTGTGGTTCTTATGGTCAAATCTATCACACCAGGTAGCCCCTTACCCTTCATTTCATTTTTATTTCCTAGGCCCCAAACCTCACCCTCTAGGTAGAGGCCCTGGATTTTTGTCTCTTATCCAGGTGTCCACCTTTGCCTCTGGGGTTCTAAATTGGGGCAGTCCTTTCCCACCTCCTCAAAGTGAAGATTGACAGACAGTATTGGACAACAGAGTTGGGAGCCTTTCCCGAGCCTTGCTTGATCCTTAGCTGTACTTTTCCTCTATTCAGAGTTGAGGAGAGACTTCTTTCCTATTGGGCATGAACCAGGTAAACTAGTACATTTTTCTTCTCTTTTCCAACAGTGGGCTCAGTGTTGGCTCTGGGTTTCTACACAGTTCTCTTCCTCAAGATGGTCTCCTACTATCAAGTCAACCTATGGTGCAGGGAGTACAAGTCCAAGAAACAAGCAGGTAAGGAGGAATGGGGTAGCAAGATAGGGCCAGGAAAAAAAAAAAAAGGTCTATCCTCCTTCCTTGTTGGGGACTTGGGGGGGGTCAAGACCATCAAAACTGTCCTACATTTCTCATGATGATCTTCTTTGGGATTGCAGCCTCAGAAACCAGAAAAGCCAATGGGGATGTGGTATCTGGTGGGGTGAAGTACCCTGCCAATTTGACCTACCAAGGTAAGCAAGGAAACCTGAAGGGAAGGAAGGGATAGGCTGTAGGATCTCTCTTCTGGGCCCACCCTTTGAACCCCTGAAGAATGACAGGGCATTGCACAAGCCAGGACCCTCCTGAAGGACTTAGAATGCTATCCACATTGAGAGAAAGAAAGTAGAAATGCAAAAGCAAAACATATGATATCACTTATCACATGTATATATGGGTATGTGATTTAGGCTTTAAAAAATCTCTCTATAGCAAAAATGGATAATATGGAAATAGGTTTCAAGTGATAACATTTGTATAACCCAGTGGAAATGCTTGTTGGCTTTGGGAGGGGAAAGGGAAAAGGGGAGGGAAAGAAAATGAATCATGAAGACATGGAAAAACTTCTTAAAACTAAAAAAATAAAAAAAAATAAATGTTAAAAAAAGAATGATAGCGCATACCTAGGTCAGCAGGATTATACTTTGGGGGTAGTAAGGGTCTAGTATTGATATCTATCTTCTTTCCTCCCTTGTATAGATCTGTACTATTTCCTGTTTGCCCCTACTCTGTGTTATGAGCTCAACTTTCCTCGATCCTCCCGGATTCGGAAACGTTTCCTATTACGAAGGCTCTTTGAGATGGTATGTTGGGGAGGGGAAGAATAGGGAGTGTTCCTTTGGCTTGAGCCTTCAGCACAGAATTTTTGCCATCCTCTCTTCTCTAACAATCTGTCCCCTTCTTCCCTAGCTCTTCTTCATTCAGCTTCTGGTGGGACTTATCCAACAGGTACAGGAGGGGAAATGGGGCATGGGTCTGGATACGTACCCAAACTGGTGGAAGGGTTCCCTCACAACATCTCTTAGGGACTAATGACTGTAAAATCTTTTTCCTTTCAGTGGATGGTCCCCACCATTCAGAACTCCATGAAACCATTCAGGGTGAGGGACATTTGGGGATATCTGGTATATGTGTGGGTGGGAAAACAGAAGTCTCTCTTTGGCTGAGAGTGGTAGGAGTTAGTGGATGGGGAGATGGAAATTTCTGCTTGCATTAGATGAGGGAGGGAATAGAATTTCTGTTTGGGTGGTTTTGGGGCAGGCTGTGCCAGGGATGTTATTCTCCCTGCCCCCCAATATGTTGAAGAGATACGAGCCTGATCCTTATTATCTTTAGGACATGGACTATTCCCGTATCATCGAGCGGCTTTTAAAGTTAGCAGTAAGTGTTACATGGTCTTAGAGGGTATCGAAGGAGAGAGAAAGGATGGAGTGGGAAGTAAGCATGTCATGGAGTCTGGTCTCAGAGAGCCCCTCATTCACCTAAGCCCTTTCCTCCTCAGGTGCCCAACCACTTCATATGGCTCATTTTTTTCTATTGGTTCTTCCACTCCTGCCTCAATGCTTTGGCTGAACTCATGCAGTTTGGTGACCGAGAGTTCTACAGAGACTGGTGGTGAGTGGAGCAGGGGCAGAGAGGGATGGTAGCTGCTCAGAGAATGGCCTTGACAGTGTTGTTTCTACAGGAACTCAGAGTCGGTTACCTACTTCTGGCAGAATTGGAATATTCCTGTCCACAAATGGTGCCTCAGGTGGGAATCTGGGCTGGTGTGGAAGAGGGATTTTTTCTGGGCTCTGTATGTGGGAGGATAGGGTAATGAACAAAATAAGGAGATTTGTTCTGTCTTTGGGTTAAAACTGAAGTCCAGGGAACACCTCTGTCCTTCTTTCTCCTCTTTGCCAGACACTTCTATAAACCAGCGATGAGGATGGGAGTCAGTAAGTGGATGGCTAAGACTGGTGTATTCCTGGCCTCAGCCTTTTTTCATGAGGTTAGTTAACCTAGAAGAGGTATAGAGAAGAATTGGGGACATTCTGGGTCTCTGGACCAGTGATGGGCAAACTATTCCCCGAGGGCCAGATCCAGGCTGCAGTTTGCCCATCCCTGCCTTAAGAAATTCCCTAATCACTACATCTGGGTGTGGGGGCGTAGTGATTAGGGAATTGCTTATGGCAGGGATGGGCAAACTGCGGCCTGGATCTGGCCCTCGGGGAATAGTTTGTCCGTCACTGCTCTGGACATATATGTTTCCTGAATAAGGTCATGCTCCTTCAGCTTTGTGGGAAGGGACTTCAGAACTGTCCCATAATCCATTTCCTTACCTCCTTTCCACCTAGTACCTCGTGAGTGTACCCCTTAGGATGTTCCGGCTCTGGGCCTTCACTGGCATGATGGCACAGGTGAGATGCCCTAAAAACGTCCAAAATCTTATTCCCATTGTCCCCTCCTCATGAGAATCCTCTCCTGCCTCTCATGTTCTTCCTTAGCACCTCCTTTGATCCCTTCTTCAAAGCCCTGATCTGTGGCACCCTGCCCTTGTGTTCTGGGGTCAGGGATATTGACCTATTCTATGTGTCCCCAGATCCCTCTGGCCTGGATCGTGGGCCGATTCCTTCAGGGCAACTATGGCAATGCAGCAGTGTGGTTGTCTTTGATCATCGGGCAGCCTGTGGCTGTGCTTATGTATGTCCATGACTACTACGTGCTCAACTATGAGGCCCAGCTGATTTCGTAAGCCCCAGACACAGGCCTTGTGTTGGGAAAACCAGGCTTCTGCTCCAGGAACATTAAGGGACAGGACAGGGTGGTCCCTGCTCCTACAGCTGTGTTGCAGCTATCTCCATGGCACTTTATGAAAGACTTGTCCTTTCCCTGAGGGCTTTGATTCTACTGGTTCTATCCTTATGGAATGGGGGTGCAGAAGTTCTTTCATCCCTCTTGGGTTTGTCCCTTTGGAGTCCTATCCTCTCTCTCCTACTCCTAGTTCACCTCTATGAAGGGAGGAAAAGCCGTCCCATTCCTATGGGATTTGACATCAATAGCCACTATCTCTGTCCCTAGGGCATCTGTCCTATGTGAAGGTGGCATTGGCCCCATGGGTTTGGTTTCCTCTGGCTCCTCTCCCCTTTTGGTATGAAAGTATTGTTCCCCCTTCCCCCCAGGATTTCTGTCCTCCCCTCCCCTTCATTTCCCTACTGACCTCAGAATGTGTGGGCCATCGATGGCTCTCTCCGAAGCCCAAGGAAGAGGGATGGGGATCCTCTTCCCAGGATTGGTCCTGATAGTGACTTTTTAATGATTCTGCCCATGTGACCAAGTCTGTCATTAAAGCAATGTCCAAAGTGACCCTAGCTTCATTGAATCTTCAGTGAAGACAAAAGGTGGGGAAGAAGCTGGAGGCAAATGTATATGGGGTGATGTGCAGTAGAAGGGTGATAAGACAGTGGGGGAAGTGTTGGATATGTGGTGTTGGATATGTGGTCTTTTTCCCTCCACCTTTATGAGGATCCTTCCCACTCAAGCTATATGGTGCTGATTTCCCCTGCTTTCGCTCCAGGCTAACATAGGTTAATCAGTGGGGAAAAGCAGTGAGCACTAAAGAACCAACCTGGCTTCATCAAGAAAAATTCATTTCCTTCTTTTTGACTGGAGAATTGACTGATCAGGGAAATGCTGTAAAGATAGAGGATATGACAATCTCTGGTGCTATTTTTATATAAAAAATGGTGGGCTAAATGATTGTACAGTCCGATTTGAAAGTGGTTGAACTGATTCAGAATAGTAATTAATGAGTAGATGTCCATGAAAGGGGGGGAAAGAGAAAGGACAGAGAGAGTTCTTTCAGTGGAGCTGTCCAGGGATTTGGCCTTTCCTCTTATCAGTGATCAGGATAAAACCTTAGGTAGCATGCTGATCAGACTTCCAGATGATGGGGAAGCTGGGAAGGAGAGCGAATAACTTCGAACACAGGATCTAAAAAAGATCTAATAGAACAATGGGTTCAGTCATGGAATTAAGTTGGGATAAAATGAACAAGTCCTATATTTGGGTTCAAACAACTGTACAAATGATGGGACTAGTTCAGCAGTTTGTGTGAAAAAGATCTGGGATTTATGAGAACATAATGAAATGAGATTTCTGTAGAATATGAGTGAGCCATATAACATAATAAAAAAAGCTAACTCAATTTTAGACTGCATTAATACTAAATTGGGTCAAGAACAAGAGAGGTGGTGGTTCCAGTGTTTCCTACATCTGGATTATGGTATTCCATTTAAAGACATTACATTTTAGGAAGTGTTTGCATAGGAGAGAGTGACCAGAGTGGAGAAGAGATATCCTCATAAAGATTGGTTCAAGTCCCTGGGGGTGGAATAGGGGAGTTATGGTGATTGAGTTCAGGGCTGGCATTCAGAAGAGGGAGTTTGTTGTTGATTGGCCCCAGAGGGCAGAACTAAGATGAATAGATGGATAGAAGTGTCACAAGGTAAAATTTCCCAACTGTTTGAGCTCCCCACATGTAGAATGGATGGCCTCTAAACTGTCTAAGGGCTGCCACCACTTACTTTACACACACACATACACTCTTATTATTTTTGCTGGTTATATAGATATTTTATAGCCCCAAAATATGATCTATTAGCCTGACTCAGCATCCCAGAATCTCACTGCATAAGCTCACTAACTAATAGCTTCCATTCAGGGAAAAAAGAGCCATTACCTACCCAAGGTAGATCATTCCAGATTATTAGGAAGTTTTCTCTTAAGTGAGCTCAAGTCATCCTCTATACAACTTCCAGGATGGCTTCACAACTGATTGTATTTACCTGTATTTCTCCCATGCCATAGCCCTGAGCTCTACTGATAGTCTGATATTTCCCTAGACTCTTCTACCTCATCATGGCCCCAGCTAGAAAATGAAACAGAAAATCCCAACTTTTATAAAATACTCCCAGATAGAACCATGACCTGGTATAATTCCTGCCAGGCAGTTGGAGGAAGGAAAGAGGATGAGGGTCTCCGACTTGACTGGCTCTCAGGGTGCTCTAATTTTAATCCTTGAGGAGGAGGAAGAAATGGCACCACTTTGACTAGAGATGATACTACTGAATTGTATTTTCAGAGGAAGAAACTTTTTCCCCAGCACGGGGAAGGAAATTGCACAAGGTTAGTGGTGGGCCTAAGAGTAGAACCTTCCTCTAGAGGACCTACACAGAAAGATTCATCTATTGGAGTTCCTAGGCAGTTGAACAAAAAATCTGGAGCCTCAGGATTCTAAAGTTTCTGGAATCTTGGGAATGTCTGGAGACACGAGTTTATAGATAGTAAAGAGCATATAGAGGAGACAAATTAGAGATCCCAACCTGAAGGGTTTTCTAAAGAAGCTGTGCTTCTAGGACTCAGAGATTTGGACATAAGTGCTGATTCTATGTGCATTTTTGCTACCTTTGGATGTGTTTCATGGCCTGCTATTTGAGGCTGAGGCTAAGAAGTTGATGCCAATCAGATCAGTCCAGCCGTTTACTGAGGATTTATTGATCAAGATGTCCTGCCTAGCTATAACTCTGTCGCCTCTCTTGTCTCTTCTAAGCTCCTTTTTTTCAGAATGTAGAGTGCCATGCTGTGACTTGTCATGTGGAAGGATTAGATTTATTCTTTTTGATTTAAGAGCAGAATTAGGAGGAACTGGGGTAAGGAAGACTGAGAGAAGGAAGTACAAATTTAAGCTTAAAGGGAAAAAAAATCCTAACTTATTTAGTTATGTCTGACTTTTCCTGGCTCTATTTGGGGTTTCCTTGGCAAAAATACTGGAGTGGTTTTCTATTTTCTTTTCCAGCTCATTTGCAGATTAGGGAACCAAGGAAAAAAGCAAGTTAAGTGATTTGCCCAGGGTCACCCAGCTAAAAAGTTTTTGAGACTGGATTTGAACTCGGGTCCTCCCATCTCCAGGGCTAGCATTCTATCTACCGTGTCGCCTAGCTAGTCAAACATGGATGGATTGCCTGTAGAATTAATGGCAACTGACATTTATGTAGGGCCTGTAGCTTACGAATTACACATGTGATATTTGTATATTGGGTTGGACTAGCTGGAAGCAACTGTACACTTTCTGAGGTGGCCACCAGAGGGCTCTCTCCTCGAACTATACCTTCCCTAGACTTAGTTGTGTAAGATTCTTAGACTTCCTGTAGGCTTCACCCTTCCTTAGTGGGGCTGCTCTGTACTCCATTCCACTGGCTGGCAGCCAACTTCTTTTTGCATCTACCCATGCTGCAGCTTCTCGAGGTGACATCTAGGATAATTAATAAATCATTAATTACTGTAATTCTCTTGGATCTGCTCTTGTGCTTTGTGATAATGATCTTAACATTTCTCTGCCTTCTATACCCATGTGATTCAGACACACGCATAGTGATCACTGCAGGGGAGTCTTGACCGTCTAAAATTACCCTCCTTCTATTCTGGAGATATCTCATAGGTACCTGTCTGCATGTTGTCTCCCTCACTAGACTGTAGGACCTCCAGGACTTTTTATGCCTTCCTTTTTCTCTCAAGCGCTTAGCACTGTCTGGCACATAAATGCTCATTGGGGTGACTCCCTAGAAAGTACACTTATACCTGCCCACACAGACAACTGGGCTAGGAGAAGAACTCTGTAATATTCCACAGTGACAAATTAAGGTAGAGATTCAAGAATTTCAGACTCACCAGATCTTATCACTAAATTAAAGTCATTGCAGTTTAAGGTCTGCCCCAAATTTCATTAAAAACATTTTTTTTGAAAACTCTTTTTAGTATCAATTCTAAGACAGAAGAGTGGGAAGAGCTAGGCAATCGGGGTTAAGTGACTTGCTCCTGGTCACATAGGAAACATCTGAGGTCAAATTTGAACCCGGGTCCTCCAACTTAAGGCCTAGCACTCAATCCACTGTGCTACCTAGCTGCCCCTGATACATACTCTTGAGATAATAAGATTGTGTAACCTGACTGGGGGACCTTTGTACCTTCTGTGTGACTTCCCTACATCCTGACTCTAGGTGTTACCCAAAGTTCTGCCATGAGCCCTTTTCTCTTTCAGTGACTTTATCAGCTCCCTCGGTTTTAATTATCTCTATGCAAATGACTCAGATTTGCTTCCCTCTCCATTGAACTTCAGTCCTGCATCACCAGTTGCCCATTGGACATTTCAAACTGGATTTCCCAGGGACATCTCAATCTCAACATGTCCACAACATTATCTCCTGCCCTCAAATTCCCCCCTTCTCCAAACTTTCTTCTCTAGAAGGTATCACTGTACTTCCAATCTCTCCAGTTCATAACCCTGGCATTGTCCCCAACTCTTGATCTCTCTACATTGTCTCTTGCGACTTACTCCTTCTCTCTATTCATATTAGCTACCACCTTCGTTTAGATTCTCGGCACCTCTCGTTTGGATTATCGCAGTGGCCTTCTAATATTCCTATGGTGAATCTACATGCTGCTGCCTGCCAAAGTGATTTTTTTATACTCATGTCTTGACCATGAAGCTCCCTTACTCAATACAGTGGCTTTCCGTTGTCTTGAGCACAAAATATTTTTTGTTTAGATGTTAAAGCCCTTCTCAATCTGGCTTCAACTTATATTTATAGCTTCACTCTACATTTTTTCCTTTCCTGCAATGTGACCCAGCCAAATCAACCTTCTCTCTGTTCTCACAAAAGATATTACATCTCCGAGATATCAGTGCCTTTGCACTGACTTTTAGGCTGAAATTCCTCCTTCCTCTCTTTTGCCTCAATCTCTTTAAGATTCGGCCCAAGAACCACTTTTATATGAAGATTTTCTGATTCCCCAGTTGCTAGTAAGTACCTTTTCTCCCTCTCTAAATTACCTTGTAAGTTATATAGACATACATATGTATTTGTATTTTCCTTATGCTGTATATATTTGTACATGTATTTGTACATGTATTTGTACATGTATTTGTCTCTCCCATTAGAATGTTAGCTCCTGGTGAGCAGATACTGTTTCATTATGTGTACATCTTGTGTCTTAACACAGAGCCTGCCACAGAGTAGGTATTTAAGAAATCCCTTCTTTCCTCCCTTATCCTTCTGTAGGTGTCTGCCACAGCAGTTATCCCATTCCTTTCTTTCATCTTCCCTCCCTCCTTTGCTCAGGTGTTCCTCATTTTTTTTTAACCCTTACCTTTCATCTTAGAATTAATACTGTATATTGGTTCCAAGGCCCAAGAGCAGTAACAGCTGACAATTTGGCATAAATAATTTGCTCAGGGTCACATAGCTAGGAAGAGTCTGAGGCCAGATTTGAACCCAGGACATCCTGTCTCCAGTCCTGGTTCTCTATTGCACCTAGTTGCCCCTCTGCATTTCTTTTTATTTTTTTTTTCATTGAAATACAGTTATCAATATATTTTAAAAATCACAAGAATTCTTTCCATGTAGGGATCTGGAAGAAAAATAGTTTTTTTTGTACAGGTCTATAGTCTATCAAAAACAGGTCAAATATGGAAGGAATGAAATAAGCATTTTCTAAATACATACCGTATGCCAGGCATTGTTCTAATTGCCTTACAGATATTATTCCATTCAATCCTCACAAGCCTGAGAGGTAAGTTTTATTCATATCTCCATTTTATCATTGAGGACAGGGACTTTCCCAGAGCCACAGAGAGTGTATGTATTTAAAGTCTGATTTGAACTCATGTCAACCTGACTCTAGAACTAATCTAAATTACTGTATCACCTAGCTGCCTTTAACAATCAGATTCTGATTTTCCAAATATAAGCAGCTGTTAACTGTGACAGTGAACTGAAGTCACTGAAACTTGAAGACACTATAACCAGTGTCAGAAGGAGAAAGGAAAGATGGGACATTTTGACTATTTCTCTTACAATCTGCTATCCTACAAATTATTACTTCCTTGAGCAGAAAACTAGGGCCTGTCTCCCACAGTTCCCAATTTCATAAATTATTTAAGGAAATCTGAAATCAGCTATCTCATTTAAAAATGCTGGGCCATATAGCTTTTACCAAATCAATTAAAATGGCAAAAAAAAGCCTATATAGTTGTAGCTAAAATCTAAAGATATGTTTCCATGAATTCAATCTGTACTCTTTTTTAGGAATTTTGTGATATCTTTTTTTGTTTTTAAATCATTTCCCCAACCCAATTACTAGAATTAAAAAAAGAAAGAGCATGAAAAAGCAGTTTAGTTTCAAAGCTGGCCTCAGACACTTCCTACTCCAATACCCAGTATTGATTCTAACATAGGAGGTAAGGGTTTAAAAAAAAAAAGCAGTTTAGTAAAGTTCATCACCTTAATCTAGATTGACAGTTTATGCAGTGTTTCACCTTTATACCCCTGCACATCTGTGAAAAAGGGAGGAGATGCATGCTCATATTTCTTTGACACCAAGTTTGGTCACTATAATAGCAGTTTTCAGTTTCCATTTTTTTGTTACTGTTGTTTCCAAAAACACATTGTAAGTATTGCACATATTATATTCCTGATTCTGCTTACTTATCTTGGCACATCTTCCCATGCTTCTCTCTATATAATTTACCTTGTCTCTGGGTCTTTGCTACTATAGAAAAAGTGCTGCAATGGATATTTTTGATTATTTTGCGCATTCTATCTTTGACTTTCTAAAGATATATGCCTACTAGTGGGATCTCTAGATCAAAAGGTATGGATATTATAGGCAGTTTTTTGTATAATTCTAAATTGCTTTCCAGAAAAACTGGACCAATTCACTGCTCCATTAGTAGTAAACTAGCGTGCCTGTCTTCCTACAACCCCTCCAACATATGTTATTCCTATCTTTTGTCACCTTCACAAATTTGATAGGTGCCAAGTGAAACTTAAGCCTTAATTAGATTTGCATTTGCCTTATTTGTTAAATGATTTGTAGCATTCTCCCATGTGGTAATAGTTCACAATTATTTTTTTGAGGTTTGTTTATATCCTTGACCACATCCAATTGGGAAATGGTCTTCCCATTCTTTCTTTTATTTATTGACCTTGACAGATATCAATACACATGATCATTTCTACATAGAAAAAAAATAACAAAAAGAGAATTGCATCGAAATGATGAATCATAATTATGTATAGCTTGCTTTTTTAAGTATGACAGATTTAACATAATTGTTTTATGCCAATTATATCTTTGGATTGGTAGTTGCAATCCTGCCCTCCTTGTCTCTACTTCTGAACTTCCTCCAGCTCTCTTCTGAATATTTTCTAAATGTTTCCTTGATACCCTTTTCTTCCTTTTCTTCTTTTTTTGGGCATCACTTTTTATTTCTGCCTCCTTCTACCACATCTCTGTTCCCTCTCCACCCCCTTCCCTTTAAAAATAAAGCCTACCTTGTAATAAATAACTATGATTAAGCAAAGCAGATCCATATATTGGCCAGGTCAGAAATAAATGGTTCCTTCTGCACCTCTAATCCATCAACTCTTTGTCAAGAGGTGGGAGGTATCATCATTTATCTTCTAGAATTATTATTGTTCATTTCGTTGAGCAGAGAGACTTTCAAAGTTGTTTTCTTTTATACTGTCAGTAATTGTGTAAATTGTTTTCCTGGTTTTTATTTTATACCTCATTAATTATAAGTCCTTTTTCTCTTTTGTTGAGCTTCTATGTGGGGCAGAGGGTAAGGGGGTGGTGGATAAGGGTATAAGCCTAGTGTTTTGAGTTAGTTCTAAATTGTTTTCCAGAGTGGTTAGACCATAATTTCCACCAATAGTGCATCAGTGTTCTTGTCTTACCACAACTTCCTAACAATTTCCAGTTTCCTTTTTTGGCAATTTCTCTAATATAAGTATAAAGTGGAACCTCAGAGCTATTGTAATTTTTATTTCTTTTGTTAGTTATATGTAACATTTTTCATATAGTTGTTGATTCTTCGTATTTCTTCTTTTTAGGTAACTCATATCCTCCCAGTTGAGGACCTTAATTGATTTATACTTCCCTAAAAAAATTGGAGCCATTTGCCGAGAGCTTCTCTTCTCCTCTTCATGTTTTACTCAGACATCTTTCCCCACTATGCCTCAAATGAAGAGATGACCCGTCTCCTTACTAAGCAAATCTCTATACATATATACCCTTCATCTTAACCCCATCTTCCCCAATAGTTTGCCTTCACTATCATCCTTATTCAGACCCTCTGTATTTACTGGCTTCTTTCCTTTTGCCAGCAAGCAAAACTATATGTCTCACTCATCCTTCACAAAACCTTACTTCTTTTGTTAGCTATGTCTTATCACTTTTCTCCTCTTAAACCTCTTGAAAAAGCAGTCTTTACTAGGTACCCATACTTCCTCCTTTCCCACTCACTTCTAAAGCCTTTATAACTTGTCTTCAGATCTCACCCCTCAATTGAATCTACCTTCTCCAAAGTTCTCTTCCTCACCAAATGTAATGGCAGTTTCTTAATTTTCAGTCTTTTTGCCTTTGAGGCAGGAATTGATACTGTTTATCCCTTCTCTTCAGGATACTGCTCTCTTGGTGTCTCCTTCTTACTTTCTGGCTGCTCCTTCTCATTTTCCTTTGCTAGATCTTTATCCTGGTCACATCCCTGTGTTGTATCCAAAGCTCTACCTTGGATTCTCTTCTCTTTTTTCCCTCTATATTCTCATCAGTTCCCGTCAATTCATCTCTCATACATAGATTGAGATCTCTCTATCTCTCAGTCTTTCTGTCTTGTTCTACTCTTTCTGAGCTCTGGTTCTGTATTACCACTTGGCTTTTAGATATCCTAAAATGGGTGTTCCATGTGCATCTCGACCTTAACTTAACCAAATAAAATTTGTATGTTTCCCTCAAAATCTACTCCTTTTCCAAAATTCCCTATTTTGTAAGTACCATCATTCTAGCTTTTGTTCTAACCAGGTTTGGAACTTCAGTTTATATACCATACAAATCCAGTCAGTTGCCCAGTACTGTTGTATGTATTTCCACAACATCTCATAAAATGTCCTCTTCTCTCCACCCACAGTTATCGGTCTATTTAGGTCTTCATCACCTCTGGCCTAGTCTGTTGCAAAAGTCTGTTAACTGGGGTCTCTGATCCACATCTTTCCCATCTGTCTTCCATCCTCTACTCAACTAATAGTGGTTTTCCCAAAGCACAGGTCTAACCGTTTAATTTCCCACTCAATAAATTTCTGTGGCTTCCTATTAACTCTTAAGATCATCTAAAAACTCTTTACTTCCTACCTTCCCAATTTTATACATTATTCCCTTCCCTACACATTATAGTCCAGTCTTATACTGGCCTGCTTGCTGTTTTCCCCATGTGCCACTGCCTTCCCATCTCTGTGCCTTTTTGCACTGGCGGTTCTCCATGTCCAAAGTGCTCTCTCTTCCCTCTGCCTCTTGGATGGAGTCCTTGGTTCCCCTTAGAACTCGGATCAAGTATCACCTTTTCCTGGCTGCTGTTCCTCTGATGCTAGTGCTTACTCCATCCTCACAAAGACACCTTATATCTGCTTTCTGTATGCCTTGTATATACCTATTTTTGTGCATTTTGTCTCCATTAGAATGTAAGGTCCTTGAAGATAGGGACCATTTCTTCCTTTTTTTTTCCATTCCATTGCCTAGCATAGTGCTTAGCACATAAGTGTTTATTTAATAAATACTCATTAAATTCTCAGCTCCTTATGATCAGTTTTCTTATCCAGCCATTCAGCTGAAATGTTCCCTCCCTCCCCCCCAAGATTTCCAAAGATCTTTTCACTGTTTAATCCAGTGGTGTTTCCTTGGCCTTTCTGCAGCTTTTAACAGTGTTGATTTTTCCTCCTCTTGCCCTGACTTGTGGACACTACTCTTTCCTGATTTTCTTCCTTTATCTGACTGGTATTTTTCAGTGTCCTCTGATTTGCCATCCATATCCTGTACACATAACAGGTGTGTCCCTCAAGACCTGAATTCTTTTCTCTTTCCATTCTTTTTGTGCTGTCTTCGTCTCCTACCGGTTAGATTGTCATATCTTTACAGATGATTCCTAAATCTCTATATCCATCCCTAATTTCTCTCCAGTACCATATCAAGTACCTAGTTGAATGAAATCATATTGGCATGCTTATATTTGCAGATGATGCAAATTGGGGAGAAATAGCTAACATTAAAGACAGTAGTAAAGATGTCTTGAAAGGCTGGAACACTAGACCAAATTGAATTAGATACAATTGAATAAAATAAATAAATATAAGGTTTTGCAGAACCGGGAGGGAACGGAAATAGTTGAAAAGCAACAAATTGGGGCAGCTGGGTGGCTCAGTAGATAAGAGGGCCAGGCCTGGAGACAGGAGTGTCCTGGGTTCAAATTTGGCCTCAGACACTTCCCAGCCATGTGACCCTGGGCAAGTCACTTAACCCCTATTGCCCAGGCCTTATAGCTCTTCTACCTTGGAACCAATACTTTGTATTGAGTCTAAGACAAAAGGTAAGGGTTTTTAAAAAAAAGTCAAACTTGGGTTTGTTGTTGGGAAATGCATCTTTATAATTAAGACAGCATCTTCCTACTGCCAGTGAGTACAAGTAACTAGACCCAGACAAATTACATTGTAAGGCTCTAAAATATCTGGTTAATCAATCAATGTGCCAAGCGCTGGGCATAAGAGTTGTGATTGCTAAACTTTTGTCAGTGGTCAGTGAAAGATCTTTTGGAAGGAGTGCTACTGGATAGGGATCAGGCCTGTTCCAGATTAAAATGTAATTGGGAAATAGTTAACAAGATAAAAATACTGTAGAACATAGGTAATATGAATTTGTGGTTTTCCAAGTCAGTCTGCAGCAGCCAGCAAGGATCCTCTTCTTTGAGTTTGATATTACTGCACTGTGCTTCAGGACGAGAGAAGGATGAATATCCCAATTTCAAAACAAAATAGAACTGAAGAGGTAGAATCTTCAAATTCTATAGAGCAGTGACTTGGAAAATTCCTGTAAAGTATCTTGAAATTCTATACCAACCACATCATTAAGAGGCTAGTTTGTGAGCATTTAGAAAGGGAAGCAGTTACCAGAAGGTACTAGAAGCTGGTTTAGCTTCATCAAGTGCAGCTCTCGTACCAGGGTCACGTGGGGGAATTTCCCAGCCTAGGTCCCTGTGAGGCTATGGAGAGTCACACCCACCATCAGGCCTACAAGACTAGGAGTCAAATAAAATGAGTAGCCAAACAGAAAGGAAAAGAAATTTATTAGTCTGCTAAGGGAGATTGCTCCAGCTGGTAGCAGCTTCAACTGCTTAGAGTGTGGTTTGGGCTCTTATAGCTTCTTAAGCTCTCTCTGTATACAGCCAACCAACAGCATTGAGTAGTAGCAAAGAAATCCGGGAGAGTGAAAGAAAACCCTGGAGCCACAGGAATCAATCAAGACCAGGTCTGTTCTCTGTGGTTAGTTTCTAAGAGCAGAGACCTCCTTCAAGATAGAATCAGCCTTATTCATCTCGTTGCTAATGAGGAGTGGAATAAAGCACAGCCTGAGATTCTTCTCTGTTGACCCAGCCCCACGTTTCCTTAGTCTTGGAGGTTTCTTTATCAGGGGAGAAAGTGTTTTCCCCAAACTCCCAGTATTCCTTTTCCTAGATGGGCAGATTAGAGGAGGGATGTAGTCATAGTTTCCATGGACCTTTTGACAAGGTTTTTCATGTTGTGTTTATATATAGGATGGAAAGCTATAGGTTAGAGCATAGATCCCCCCTCCAATTTTTTTGTTTTTAGGACCCCTTCTATACTACTGAGGGTGCTTTCTCTCTCCCTCTTCAACTCCTCTCTTTCCTCCCCTCCTCTTCTCTCCCTCCCCCCATCTCTTCTCTTTTCTCTCCCCCCTCCTCTCTCTTTCTTACACACACACACACACACACGCGCGCGTGCGCGCGCACGCACGCACGCACAAGCACTAAACACAGCTTTTATGTATTCTATCCAAGAGTGTGCTGTAGTCAGCTTAAACCAGCTTGGATTGAGAGAGCTGATTGTTAAATTTTTGGTGTGAGCATTTATACCTCAGAAAATGCTACAGATTAGGGCTTGAATTATTATTTTGTTGATTGTCTAGGCTTAAGAAAATAATGGTATGGATGGTAAGAATGCTTATTAAACTTAAAGTGTATAGTGCATTTTTTCCCTGAGAGGTGGTTGTTAAACACCAGCACGCCTGGTAATAACTATTGATATTTACTTAGAAGTTAAAATGTCATAGAATTATAAAAATAGTTTTGATCTTATGGAAGCCATGAAAGGGTCCGAGGCTCCCTTTCCCCAGAAGATTCCCAGACCACACTTTGAGAACCATTGGGTTATAAGATAGTATAGTTAAGGAAACTTGAATGACCAGATTCAAAGAGAAATTATTAATGAGTTGATGCCATTTTAGAGGGTTGTCTTCAATGCCGGGGGTCTGCCCTTGGCTCTGGGCCATTTAACATCTTCATCAGTGACTCAGATGAAGACATAGCATACATGTCAGATTTGCAGATGACATGAAGTTTCGAGAGATAGAACTAACAGTCCATATCAAAACTGGTCTCAACAGACTAGAATGATGGGACAAATTGAGTAAAAAGAGATGTATGAGGGACAAATGTAAAGTTTTACACAGGCTAAAACAATCAACTTCCCAAATTACAGGATGGGAAAGGTATTTTAGTAGACCACAAGCTCATTATGAAGTCAGCAGTGGGGCAGGGTAGCCAGAAGAGGGCACAGTGTTCTGTTAGGCTGCATTAGAAGAGGGCTGCTGTCCAGAACTAGACAAATAATATTTCTGCTCTACTTGGGCCTTGTTAGGACACATGAGCAAAGGGATTCACATTTTATCATAAGGGTGATCAGGATTTTGCCATGTCAGTGAAAATGCTGACAGCCAGCCAAATTGTGCCCCTTTCCCAATTTTAATAACTCTTTCCTGAGATTTACTGAATGGAATGGGAATGGAAATGGCCACATAGAGGGGGGGGGTGGGTTTTTCCCTAGCTTCAGAAGAAAGCAATGAAAGATGAGGATTCTTTAACTACTTGTTTCCTGGGGTTGGGAAGAGGTGACACATAGTACTCTCATTCTAACCCAGTTGGGAGTAAGAACTCTGGGGACTCCTAGGTGAGGGAGAGTTTTTAAAAATCTGAAGTACTCTTAACAAATGTGCACTTTTCAGTGGCATTCAGGCAAAGTGGTGAGGCATATAAAAAGATAGATCTAACAAGAGCTGGTGAGGGGCTAGGGATCTTCCCCAGGCAGCCCGACCAGATCAAATGAAAAAATTATGCAAAGCACTTGGCAAACCTTAACAAATATGAGTTATTATTATTATTGCAAGTATGAGTTATTATTATTATTATTGCAAATACTATTATTATAAAAGAGCAATAACTATACCCTCCCCAAGGCAGACTGCCGGGGCGGGGGGATTCTGAAAAACGCACTAACAATAGCCCTCCAAGCATACTCCCAGTCAGCCTTTTTGAGAACAGGCAAGGGGTGCAGGGTCCTAGCCAACAGGACTGACCTTGCTATCTCCAGAGAAGCCTTCAAGTAGCCACAGGGGTCCTTGGAGTATGAGTTTCTTAGGAAAACTGACTGGAGAGTCCAAGGGGATAGAATGGAGGAGAGATTATGTCTTGTTTTTAAATGAGAGACTAAGAATGGCTTTTATCCTATGGACTTTCCTCTCCATTGTGTTTTACTATCCTTAATTAGATACTGTGACATTATCGCTCAGTAATTTGCCTCCTCTATGAATAGAGGCTTTCCTGGAGCAAACTATTGAGTGGGGACCTTAGTTAGGATAGAGGAAGACTCCTGTTACCTTAGGAAAGACATACGTTGGAACATGTCCAGAAGAGGGTGACTAGTTGCAGTAAGGCCTACTCGACTCCTGGACAGCCCTCTACTATCCCAGCTCAGAGAGGGAAGACACTCCCAAATAGAAAGTATTGAACAAAAGGCCCTACAGGAATCTTAAGATGTCTGCTGTACTTGCAGTTTGCCTCGTAGAGTCTGGAGATTGGTTTAGAAGAGTTGAGCTGGATCAAAAGTTTGGTTTGTGAACAGATTTTGGCACTTTTGTTCTTAGTATGAACTCATGACCATCAGTTCAGGAGAGACTCCTTAGAAGCTTAAAAACATCAAGAACAGGCTATCTATGAAAACAGACCCCAAATCTGCCATGGAAAGACTCGGATTCTCTCCTCCCATTTCCTTTCCTAACTGTAACATTCAAAAGACAAATCTGAAAAAGATAACAGCTACTTTGCTTTACAGTCACAACATCAGAGCCTCTGAAAATCTAGAAAGCCATTTTTGGAATGGTTACTCAAATTGGTGGCGACTCAAATCTGGAAGACTTGGAAGCCTACGGCATCCCTTTAGTCAAGTCACCAGTAGAATAGCCTCGAATAAATCTTGTTTGGACACATCAGTATGGTGCCAGTGTTTTTCTTTTCCTCTTTTCCTCTCCCTTGCAGAAATGCTGGTTTACTGCTTAATCACTTATTTGGAGACCTTTTGACATCCAATGTAGGAACTAAAAATGGGCAGGAGAAACTGAACAAGTTTTAAACTCCTAGGACTCACAAAAATAGCCCTTCAAATTGCTGCACTGAGTCACCCTAATTTACCAGGAAGGGGAGGAGATTGGAGAACATCCCTTAGGAAGATAGGTTGAAGGGACTGGGGGTGTTTAATCTGACGAGTAAAAGATCATAAACTATTCTCATCTGTAGCCCGGGCCCCCCTCAACATGGTCTACTGAGAGTTATACCCGGAGCCAAGATACTCTTTAGATCCATGTTGATTCAAAATTTTCCATTCAGTGCATTCTCTTGTGTACCAAACCAGATTTGATGCAAGAAATCATTAGTAAAAAAAGACCAAATAAAAAACCCTTTCCAACTCCTCAGTTGCATATGAGGGGGTATACTTTTTCCCCAGAATCCAGTACTACCGCTGGAAGAAAGGAACACACATAGCTCAGATAAATCGTACTCCTGCGATTGAGTGCCAGGTGGAATGTCTCTGCCTCTGAAGCTGCTCCTGGGAAGCTCTGAAGAGTCAAATATTTTTGCTTGGCCTCAGAAGGTAGAAGAATTTCCAATGGATGGAAATTCCAGAGAGGCAGGTTTAGGTTCAATAGAAGGAAAAACATCCAGAGAATCATAGCTATCCAAGATGTAAGGGACTTTGTCAAGACAATCAGGTGCTTGACCCTCACTGGATAAAATATGCTTACAACAATCCTGGAAGAGAAAGTACTATTAGTATCTCAGTTTACAGATGAATGTTAGAAGCTAAATTTGAATTTGGGTCTTCCTGATCCCAGGTCCAGTGCTCTAGTGTGTCGCCTAGCTTCCCTTTAAACAGAGCCTGCACAATCAATTACTTTGGATATGATAGAAGGGATAAAGCAGCTAGGTGGCAAAATGATTATAGTTCTGGGCCCAGAGTCAGGAAGACTCATCTTCTCGAGTTCAAATCCAGCCTCAGATATTCACTAGCTATGTGATCCTGGCCAAGTGACCTTTAAACATTTTTTAAATTATACAACCCTTACCTTCTGTCTTAGAATTGGTACTTAAGTATTGGTTCCAAGGTGAAAGAATAGCAAGGGGGTAGGCAAATGGGTTAAGTGACTTACCCAGGGAGTTACACAGTTAGGAAGTGGTGGAGGCCAAATTTGACCTCCAGGACCTCCTGACTCCAGGCCCAGCTCTAACCACTGAGTCACCTAGCTGCCCCTCTGGGAAAGTTACTTAACTCTGCCTCCATTTCCTCATCTGTAAAATGAGCTGGAGAAGAAAATGGCAAACCATTTCAGTATTTTTGCCAAGAAAACCCCAAATGAGAGCAGGAGAGTAGAATATGATTAGATAACACAAGAAGGGATCTTGGGTCAGGGACGGGTGGGATTAGGTGGCCTCTGAGGCCCTTTCTAATTCTTAAGACTCTATCATCCCGCCATGGAATTTTACCTATTTTTTAATCCACATCAATCCACAGCTGAAAGTGATTTTTCTCTCAAAATTTCCTAGTTTGTCTGGATTTTTCATTTACCAGCTTGGTGTCATTCTGTGTGTAGTCTTTGAGAGCTGGGAGGAACCTTAGTGACTACTTACTTCAAACTATGTTTAGCTTAGTTTTTGGTGCACAGAAAGTGCTTAATAAATGCTTGACTGGATGATCATATTTCTATTGATTGATTGATTGTTGACTGATTATGAATCTCTTCTACAATATCTCCAACAAGTGTTCACGAAGCCGCCTCCTAAAGACCCTAATGAAAGAAAAGTCCTATTTTCCCTTTGAACAGGGGGATACTGTAAGCTCCCTGAGGTCAAAAAGTATGTTTTTTTCCTTTAGGCACTTAAATGTCTGTGCAAGTGAGTTGAATGTTTTAGTCTTTCCCTTGTAAATTAACCCTAAAACAAAACAAAACACACAAACACACTCATGTGGCCTGGAAGATATAGCAATTGGCAGACAGAAAAGAACGGCTGCTAGAACTGGACGTCCAGCCACATTGGCAGCCAGAGGCTGTCAGGAATTGGGGTGGCCTTTTCCTGATCCTACAGATCCAAATAGCTGCAGGGGTTAAGAAGATCCAAAAGGTTTGCTGGCCGTGGGTTGGGGCTCAGATATCAAATAAAAAAACTAAACAACTAAAACACCTATTTAAGACTTTGGGAAAATCTCTGCTACAAAGACAAAAGCAAAATGGATCCCTGCCCACAAAAAACTTCCATTCTATTGGAGTGACTGTGGTGTGTGCATAGACAGAGTAATTTTAGAAGTGAAAGTTCATTGACCAGTGGTCTCCAGTATTTAAATCATAGAAGGCTTTGTGGAGAAGGTGGCACCCAATCTAAGCCTTGAAGGAAGATAGGGATTCTGAGAAGGAAGAGAACTCCAGGCATGAAGGAAGGTCTTGTACAAAGACTGGGAGGTGAGAGAATGCCAAACTCAAGGAACAGCTCGTAGACCAGTTGGATTGGAACAGAGTGATAAGTAAATAAGGCTGGAAAAGGCAGGCCAGAGCTTGTGAGGATACCTGGGGGCAATGTGATATGAGGGTACTTTCCCTTTAATTTAAATTCTCTGAAATGTTTGCACTGCCAATGTGTATAACTCAGATGGAAGATCTACTTTTTCTTGAATTGGGAAGGTAACTAGAGGAATAGTAGGGCCATTTTTACCTAAGGTAAAGCACCTAGAGGGGAGGCAGGGAAGAGAGATGCAAAGGTTCCTTGGGGCTTAGTTTTTAACTGAGGAGCTAAGCCCCTTGGAAGTTAGCCGAAGGTCACAGGAGCTCTAGGCCCAGGGCTGGGACGTGAACGTTGCCTTCCACTCTTTGAAAGCCTGTGGTGCGTAAGAAAAATTAGACTTAGCTTGGCTCCAAGAGGACTCACGGGCAATAGGAGCAGTGGAGGCTGAGAAGCAAGTTGCAGTTCAAAAGAAGCAATAAATTGCAGCTCTCCAGAAAAGGTATGGGTACCCAGTTCCCCATTCCTAGAGATGTCCACAGGGAGATTGGACAATCAGCATTTGTTGGGGATGCTGTAGTGGTAAATCCTGTTCAGGAATGGAATAGATGAGAGATCTGTGTTCCAAAGTTTCTTTTGGCTGAGATGGTGGGTCTCGAGATAGTGGCTGAGCAGAGAGGGGCCTTAAAGCCCAACAGAACATAGGAAGGACAAGGTGGGCCTTGAGCAAAAAGGAAGAGAGAAAGCTGGAGCTGCTGGGCTGCCATAGGGGAACTGGGAGAAGTCAGTGAGGTCAGTGGTCACAGGTGACAACTGGCAAGGCTGACAGCCCTTCATGGGTAGGCAAGCTGTCTGGTCTAAAAAAGGTGGCACTTGGCAGGTGCTTAATGCTTATTGATAAATCCCTGGGACTTAACAGTAAAAATCTTGACAGAGAGAAAGGTCGCCTATGTTGTGTTTTTGATCAACCACCCCAACATGGGACCATCTCCCTTTTTATACAACATTCTTCTATGTAATTCAAGTAAAATGGTCTACATGGGGCTGCACCAACACCCTCTTTGTGCACATACACACTATGCTTTCCTCCTGGTCTGTTATGAAAGTGTGTCATGTTATCAAGGTTCCACGAAAAAGAGCCCTATATTTGGAATCAGAGGAACTATACCAGTGATGGCAAACCATTTGGCAACCTAGTGCCCAAACGGCAACCCTCACATAGCATGTGAGCCACACCTTTTCACCAGAGGGGAGGGAAGAAGCGCTTCCATTGGGCTGATGGGCAGAATGGCAGGTGATGTGAGAATTGTCCTCAGACGCACATGTGGAGAGGGGAAGGGGGACAGCCCCCTCTGGCACGCATGCCATAGGTTCACCGACACAAACCTATACTCATTCTGCTGCCATCATTTAACTACCTGTGTGAACTCAAGGTATACCCCATTAGCATCCCAGGACCTCACTTTTTGTTTTGTCTGAGATATAGCTATTGTTCCTTCTTACTCTGATTTCTTTCATTTTAAAATTCTTTCAAGCTCAAATCAAATGCCCTTTACTCGAAGAAGCCTTCCCAGATTGCCCCCCACCCCCACCCTTTTCCCCTGGTTCCTTCACTTACATAGCACTTTGCTTGCATCTCCATCTCTGGTGCACCTATTTTAGTATCTACTGTGGACAGTTGCTTTTGGAACTCCATACTCTCTCCCTTTATCCTCTCATCAATTCCCTTAGCATCATCTATCATCTCTCTGTATAGGACTCCCAAATCTTCAGCCCTGACTCTCTGAGCTCCAGCTGGGCATCTCTGGCTGTCTCCAGGACCTTGCCCTCAGCAGATTCCAAAATGAACTTAGTAAAAGAACTCAGAATTTGAAAGTAGAAGGCCATATAGTTCACCTCCCTCATTTTACAGGTAAGGAAACCAAGGCAAAGTGCCTGACATGTCCCAGGTGACCCAATTAAAAAGTAGCAGAGCTGGGATTTGAAACCAGTGATCTTTCACAGCCACAATTCATATAAATTGCCTCTGCTCTAATTTTAGGCTCATCACTGTCTTCTCTTCCCCACAAGCAGTAATCCTCACTGATCAGGTCCTGATGATTCCATCTCTGCATTCTTTGGTCTTGTGATGGACTTTTCCCCCCAACCATGCTAGGGGATTAGTATGCAATGGTGCCTACAATAACTGTCAGTGTGGGTGGGTACCCTGACCCTGGAAGACTGTGTGTGCATTTTGTTTCATTGAATATAAAGCAAGGGAGTTTGTGGGAACTTCGAGAGCTTAACCTCTGTCGTGTTCAGTAATCAGGTCATGTCCTTTGGCATGTTTCTCACTGGGCTTGAGTAGCATGTTCTAGAGGAGACTAGCCTCAATTTGGGGAGGGGGGATCCTACGAGAACATGAGATACTAATGGAACCCCCCCCCCCCATTGCCATGTCTGTGGACAGGAGACCTGCTTTGAACCGGTCAGGTGCCTAAGGCCATTTGTTTAGTTTTGAGGTGCCACCAATTACTAATAGCAAGTAAGAGCTACTGGGGAAGATACAAGTCCTCCATCCCCCACTGACATGGAAAATGGACTGCCTAGCTAGAGTGGGTGAAGGCAGTAATGCCTAGTAATGGTGGACAGTCTCTGGTGAGTGGGGAAGAAACACTTTCCAGCTGGATCATGGGATCTAGGACCTCAGAGATTATTCTACACCAGGGACGGGGACCCTAAGCAAGGATGTGTTTAGGCAAATATGCCATGACCCCAACTGGAAGGGCTTCGAGCCTTGAGGCCAGATGGAGTACACCAAGTTCAGAAGAATGGATGTTGTGATCTGAAAGAAAAAACACTGATCCTGAAGGATGGAGGATGGACATCCTGGCTTGAAGACCACTATCCCTAGGAGGGCAGATGCCTCTACCAGAGGGCCAACTCCAAGATCCCTGGTGTAAGAGATGTTTTGGCACCATCTGGAATGGAACTCTGTGGTGTTGCTAGGGCTATGGAGTTGTATGTGGTGTCTCAAAGAACGCTGTATAGGTCACAGTTACTCCCGTCAGTTCTGGTGGCTCATTGTTGAAGTCAGTCCAAGGAGACGGAGGTAGTGTTAGGGCTGATGAGGCACCTCAGACTGACTGGAAAGCCCTCTGGGTCTCCAAGTACAATGGGTCCCGTCTCCTTTCAGAAAGTAGGCAAGGCTTGGCCCAGGTTTGGCTCTACGCTTCTTTGGTTTGGGGTACAGATGTATGATCCCTATTGGCAGCCTTGATTAGGTATTTTAGGAGGCCCAGGACAGGTACATGGCTAATCAGTTTCAGGTTCCCCAAACCACTGGGTCACCAGCCTCTAATCTACACAAAAGGTCTTTAAATGGTGATGGCTCTGGTGAAATGTGAACAATGAGGAGGAGGGGAAGCAGATGCCTAGTTCTCTTCCGGGAAGATGCCCAGTTAAGGGATAGCAGAAATTGGGGAAATTCAACAGGATTGGACAGAGCACTACTAATCCATGTATAATTTCTCCTGGGTACAGGGCAGGGTCAAGGTCCTGTTTCAGCTCATCCAAGGGCAACAAAGCCCTTTTAGAGCTGCCCTTGGCTGTACACCACCCCACTTCCAGCTCTCAGGGCAAGACAAAGGGGCATTGAGTTAGATTCCCTAGAAAGGGCCCTTTGTTCTTAGGCCTTTCCCTTGCTTCAGGACCACCTAGAGCCTGTGCTGATGCCTTCTCTTCAGCACTGGTACCTTCTCCTTTCCCCTCCTTGCTACTGCCCTGCTTACTCTCCCCTCACTAATCCTTTTCCTGACCCAACTCCTTTGCCCTAGCTCAGGGCCTTTAAGTGTTGGGTTGAAGAGGATACACTAATTGTGTGGAGATCATGACTGCCTGGGTCTAGGAAATTGTCCTGGGGGTTCACAGAGACCCCTTTCACTTTACATTTTCTAAGCTTTTCCTCAGAAGGGAGAGATGAGAGCCAATAGGCAAGGATAGGAGGCGCAAGAGGGATAGAATTGTAAGAGGAGGGACAGACCTAAGTAGCTGGAGAGGCGGTCCCTGCCCAGGTCCCACCCTCCTTCCCTTCATATAGTTGTGGTTCTGTCCAGTGGACTACTGCCCTTCCCTCTTTATTTGGACACAGACATGGCTCCCAGCCCTCGGTAAGGTCATGGGACACTGGGTGGGTTAGACTTAAAAGGAGGATTTCTGGGTCTGCCCTGAGGTATGAACTTTTTGGGAGTCCATCTGGGATGGAGGTCTGGACATGTGTAGCACCAGAGCCACTTGACCCTCCAAGTAACTCCCCCTATTCCGATCTCAGGTTCTTGCTACCTGTCTCTTTGCTGATCTTGTTTCTGGCTCTAGTGGCTGCAGAAGGTGAGATTCACTCCCCTTTCCCTTGTCTAATCCAAGAATTTAGGAGTGAGGAAAGGGCAGTTGTGCATTTGGGATACATAGAGCAGAGTTGGGATTACAATACCCTTCTGTCCTATGGAGAGGCCACCTATCTATCCCAGCTGTCAGGGGAAGGGAAGCAGTGATAGTGTATCTCAGAAACAGAATCTCTGCCATCTTTTTGCAGATCACTTGGTTTCCACTCTGAAGACCCTGTATGAAGGTAGGCTATTGGGAGAGGTTGTCGATATCTCCACCCTACTCCTTCCTTTTGATCTCCAACTTCTTTCCCAGCCTCTGGGGTCCCAATCTCCCCTCACTGTGCCCCTTAAAATCTCTCTCCTGAAGTGGAAGCTCCGTTGTCAAACAAGCGTACCCTGCAGATTCAGGGTGAAAGTGAGGGAAATACTTTAGAGTCTGAGTTCCAAGACGAACCTGACTCTGACTCAAGCGAGGATCAAGGAGGTGAGGATCTCGGAGACGAGGATGAAGACGAGAATGCACCAGGTAAGATTCTCTAGGCTGAGCATCAAGGCAATGACCCTCCAAGTGCTGGGGCTGTGCTCCCTCACCCAAGGCAGAGATATGGGAGATGGATGCTGCACTCTCCTTTCTTTGCCCCTTGCAGAAGAAGAAGAGGAAGAGGATTCCCCCTTCCAGAAGGCTGGAGGTGAGCTCGGCACTCTCCGCCTGGACCCCATGGGAAGGGAATGTGTGAGTGCACATATGTAGATGTAGTGCCAAGAATGGTCACCAAGGGATACTGGGCAGGAAATGGAAAGTCAAAAACAGGCCTGGAAAGGATGGATGGAATCTTAGGTCTTTAACTTGGAGGATTAAGGCTGGGACATCACCCTTAGTCAAGTGTTGGAAGGATTTCCATGTACAAGAAAGGGTCAGACTGCCAAAAGCCAGAAGGCAAAGATTCTCTCTTGGGAGAGATTTTCATGGCAAAGCTGAGCCACAATATTGTAGAGAGAGGGGATTCTTGTTCAGGCCTAGTTCTAGAGTCGAGATTCTTGTGTTTTCTTTATCTTTGGACTAATTACTCTTTAATGGGCTATTTGACTGTGGGTGGGACAGCATTGGCAATCAGCTCTCCTTCTCCATCCCTTTCTGAAAGGCATGCTGGAAGAAACTCCCACCTGCCTCAGACTCTTCCTCAGATGAATGTCTGAGAGGAGACCTATGAAAGATTTGCCCCATTTAATACTGGGAAGATATGGGAATGTGGGGGAGGATGAGTGAGAGAAGCTGCTGCATTGAACTAGATGGCCAGAGATCTGCCAGCACCAGCTTTATCTTCACCCTCCTAACGCTTCCCCAGAAAGTGGAGACATCATCGGATGAGCTGGTGGTGTAGCCACATGAGATTGGGGCCTGAGACCTGGTCCAAGATCTATTTTCCAAGTGAAATCTGGATGACAACATAGGCCCCAAGGATTGGTGGTGTGAGGGCACCAGAAGGGAAGCTGGCCCAAAGAGAAACCCCATTCTGACATCCTTTCCTCTGTCCCCTACAGGCCTATGAAGCTGCTGCAAGGAGCCTTTGCTGAGAATAAGTCTCTGGTTCTTCTACTCTGTTTTTTGCCCCCACTTTATTCCTGGGCAATAGCTCTATCTCCTCAATAAATGCATCCAAAAAAAATTCCTGGCCTTAGCAGGACTGGCTGTGGACTAGGGACAGGGGTGTTTGACTTTAGGTTAAATTGGCATCCATCCAATTTGAAGGCATCCACTGCCTGGTGGGAGTCTAGTGGCCCAATCGGTTAGTAGCAGGAGGTTGGAGGGAGCTCAGATCAGTGTGATTGGCATGCTCTTGTCAATTGGGAAATTTCTTCACCCCCAAAGGGCAGAAGGATGAAATACAGAATAAGCCTGTTAAGAGGGAAATTACAGAAGTGTCGGGGTAAATCCTGGTTAAAACATCATGAACTTATTCAGTGAAATTAATCCTATAAGAGAAATGGACAAAGAAGGGAGACCAGAACAGCCTGAAAGAGAAGGTGGGGGTGTAGGAGAACAAGGAATTTGGATCTAGAAGACCTGCTTATGAATCCTGGTTCCCCCTACTATGCTTTGTGACCTTGGGTGGGTCACTCAGGATCAGAGGATTTAGAGAAGGGATTTGGTAATCTAGGACACATTTTTTTTTTTTTTTTCCTTTAAAGATGAAGACATCGAGGTCTAGAGTTAAAGGACTTGTCCCAAGATCATACAACTAATCTGGAGCTCAATGACTTTCACTGGTTGCTTCTTGCTCTAAATTCTATAACGCTGGGGAGGTGTGTGTGTAACCCTTCAAACACCCTGCCCTGAGGGAGCACAGAAAAACCTACCAGGACCCGGCACCTTCCCCCTCTCAGCAGAGACCACTTGCCTGTTCTGGTCTCCCCAGCTGATGCTCAGCCCCTGCCTCTTGCTTCCTTCCCTTCCTGGCCTCCCTCTCCAAATACTGAAGTCGTCTTAGCACCCTCAGCACAGACGGAGTTCAGGGTAACCCACCCCCCTTTCCCCACATGCCAGGAATAACACTCCCCATTAGCTGAGAAACCACAGCCATATAGCCTGTCTGTTTATAGATCTGTCTGTCTGTCTTCATATATATATATGTGTGTGTGCGTGTGTGTGTGTGTGTGTGTGTGTGTGTGTGTGTGTGTATATATATATATATATTTTCTCTATATAGGGGGAGAAGTAGAAACTTCTCTTGTGTAAAAATCCAAAATACAATTCTATCAACAATCAGCGGGGTCAGTACAAAGTGTAACCGAGAAAACCCCAAACCAACCAACAGGAGAACATACGGAGCCAGGGACAGGGAGAGGGGCAAGCAGAAAGAGCTGCCCAGTGGAGCCATGGGGAAAAGGGAGAGGTGGCGGGCAGGGTCCCACCCCATGGCATGCATGGTGTCCAGGCCGGGGTTCTTTCTCCTGTTGCCCTTTGCTCACCTGGGGCTGCTTCCATTCTACCAGGCTCTGTCCAGAATAGCCCCCTGGGCACTCTCCCCTTGCTCAGGTGAGCGGCCCTTCAATTATGGCCTAGGTCCTATCTGCTGCCAGGTTCCCTCCATCAGGCTTGTCTGGCCCCAAATTAGATTCCTGGCAACTTCACTGAGCACAAACCCATGGGACGGTGCCCCTCTCCCACCCTCGGGGAAGCTGGCAAGGAAGGGAGAGGGACCCTGATGCCCGGATCATCACCCTCCCAGAGGAAGGGGGCCTTAGGAGACAGCAGGGTCCTTGGCCTTGGTTGGCTCAGAGTCAGACAGCAGGGAGATGGTGGGGTCATCAGTGTAGTCATCCCCCTCCGAGAAGTAAGGCCCCTCCCCTAGTTCGAAGAAGATGGGCAGGTCATTCCCTGTTGTATCCAAAGTGCTGGAGTCAACCAGGAACAAGGGCTGGGCTGTGTAGTGCACCAGCTGCTTCCCTGCGTGGGCAGAGGAAGAGGGTCACGGGTGTGGGGAGAGAAAACGGAGGCTGTGGAGCTCGAGGTCATGGGGATTGTGGGGATCCCTTGCCCAGGCTGGTGTGATACTGGGGAGAGGGGGCGGGGAGCCAGCCTGGAGCTGAGGAGAAATGGGGCCCTCAGGTAGGGGTGTCTGGGGTTCCTGGGGCAGAGGCAGGGACAGGGGCCTAGATGGGTGGCAGCCCAGGATCTGGGTCCCGCTCACCTGAGTCTGTACCACCTGTATCAGTCTCTGAAGGCTTTGGTTGCTCTTGAGAAGAGAGGAGATCCTGGATCTGTAGGGGGTGGGGAGTGAGGGGCTGTGGGAAGGGGAAGGGGGGCAGCTGGGTCTGGGACCAAGATCTTATCCTCATCTCTATCCCACCCTGCCCCCTCCATCACGCCCCCTCCCCTTCCATTTCTCCCTCCCACCTCATCCCCTGCCTCCCCTCCCCCCCACCCCCAGCTGGGGCCCCCCCGGGGATTTCAGCGACTAGACCGGGCACCCAGGATACCTGCTAACCATTTCGTCCCTCCCCCACCTCCCGGGGCCCTTGGCTACGCACACTGGCCAGGCTGCTGTCTAGGTCAGGCAGGCTCATGTCTGTCATAGACATTGAGGGGCTAAAGAGCTGCCGGAGAGAAAACAGATTATTGAGTGGGAAGGGCAGGCTGGCTCCGGAGAACGGGGCGGCGTGGCCAGGCCTGGAGCACTCACATCGAGCAGGGCGCTGGTGTCTACACTGAAGCCGTGGGTGGTCAGCATGGTCTGTAGGTTGTCCAGGTTGGAATCCATGGTGTCCAGGTGCTCACTGAGCTCATTTCTGACCAGGCAAAAAGAGAAGAGACTAAGGACGAGGGGCAGGAACACGCCTAAGCCCACGTGGCTATTTAAAGCCCGGGTTGAGGATGTGGCACCCTCACAAGCTGGAGGAGGCAGCAAGGGGCCTGCTTACTTCTGAGAATCCAGATTTGGGTGTCTATGAAGGGAAGCGGCCATGGCCATGTGGCTGCGAGGGACGAGGAGAAGACAGAGGCAGGGCTAAAATACTAAGGGGCCCCAAGAAAGGTATGTGGAGGGAGGGTGCAGCCCAGTGGGATGCCGCCACTCCTCTCTACCCCAGGGCTCCCTCCATCACTCTGGACCAGTGAGAGGCAAACTACAGCCTGCGGGCCAGATGTGGCCCCCTGAAATGTTCTATCTGGCTGCTGCTGGACATTATTCCTAATCTGACGAATACAATACAATGAAGAGTTGTCTTGGAAACAGACTGACAGATGAACATTTCCTTTCCTTTGGTCCCCTCCCCAGGCAGCATTCCTGTCTCTGGGCTTTGGCTTCCCACTGTATACTCAGCTATGTCCTATTCCCCTCCCTCCCATGCCCAAGTGTTGGCTGGACACACACACCCACACCCACACCCACACCCACACCCACACACACCCACACCCACTTAATCCACTAAAAATGCTGTTTTCATGGCATCCTCCTGCTCAAGAACCCCTAAAATCTGGCCTAATTATAACAGGAGCATGAATTCCCTCTATAATATCCTGGATAAATGCTTATTCAGGGTCTCCTTGGAGCTGTTTAGTGAAGGTCTCACTAGATAGGCAGACGGTTATATTTACTGCCCCCTCCCCCCCTAAACTTCCGTCTTAGAATCAATACTATCTATTGGTTCCAAGGCAGAAGAACACTAAGGGATAGACAATGGGGGTTAAGTGACTTGCCCAGGGTCACACAACTAGGAAATATCTGAGGCCAAATTTGAACCCAGGACCTCCCATCTCTGGGCCCGAATTTCAATGCACTGATTCACCTAGCTGCCCCCAAGCCTGTTACATTTAGGGACAGGTCTAATTGTTCCAAACCCCTTCGCCTGGCCTTTAACCCTTTCTCCACTGTTCCCCCCAGATAAAGTCCTCTGCTATACGCCTGAAGCCCAGGCCTTTTCTTTTACTTTCTTGCACACAAGACCCCATTCTGTGTGGAATGCTCTTCCTCCTTTATGTTCTCCACATCTGAATCATCTCCAGAAGGTGGGCAGGAAAGGCTCATTCCCCAGAAACGAGTCTCGCTGCCCATGCTCACCAACCCTTGGGCACCCAGCCTGGTGCTTTTCTCAGAGGATCAAGGGAGTTTAGGAAGGAAAAAATGTTAAATGAGAAGACTAAAGAGAAGAGTCAATACAATTTCTTCGAGTATTAGACATGGGAAGAGAGACTAGACTAATTGTAAGTGACATCAGACCTGGACCAACAGCTGTGAACAAAAGGAGGAAAATCTTCCCTAGCAACTGAGCTGTCTTACAATGGAACAGGATAAGAGGGAGGCCAGCTCCTCATTAGTGGAAGTGTCCAAGTAGAGACCAGGTGACTGTGTGGTGGGAGTATTTGGCTAGACAGGATGGCCTTGGAGATTTCTTTCAATTGCAAGATTTTTTGGATGCTCTTTAGTGCTGGACTCCTGGGAAAGAAATGTGGGACAGGAGAGATGCCAAATAGGAGGCTGGGGACAGAGGTTAGTGAAGCAATCAACTTTTTCCTGGGCCACAAATTAATCACTGGTTAACACTAATCCCATCTAACCAACCAATATAGCAATCTGTTCCCTCTACCAATGAAGGGAGAGGTGGCAGGGGCCTGGAAGGAATTTATCTAAAAAACTTAGTAACTTCTTATAGTTCAAATCCTCCACTCTGAGTCATTTTGACCCACACTGTGCCTCTGCACTCCAGGTCATCCCAACTCTGGCCAAGTCCCCTAACTATGCCAGGGAAGAATGGGCTGGGAGAGAGGGCCCTGGCCACTGCTAGGTTCAACCAGCAAGTTTACTATCTATTCCTGGGAGCACTGAGCCTAGGAGGGTGGGACTGATGTGGCTCTGCTGGGAGTCACTCCTTCCCCTGCACAGGAAAGGGAAAGGACCCTGCCTACTACTGGCCTCATCCAAACCTCCCTTTGGGGGAAAAGCTCACCCTAGCAGAATGCATCAGTGGGCTGGGCTGGGCATTGGGCTGGGCATTAGTCTGGGCCTTGGGTGCATGGGTCAGGAACTCTTCCCAAACATGCCCTTCCTCCCTCCCCCTTTGGGGGCAATGCTAACCCTGGCTGTGATCGGCAATGCAGAGAGGAAGAGGCAGGGCTGGGGAAGAGGCGGGTGACCTCAGACATCTGTGGAGTGCAAGTCAAACTGCAAGATACAAAAGACAACAGCACACGCCCAATTCAAAGTAAGGCCTGGGGCTGGGGGGTCTGGAGGGGTCCTGGCTAGAGAATGGAGCCTCTCATCCCTTTCTCTGTGGCTAGCCCTAGCTCCTGAGCTGTGGGGAAGCTGGGGTCACAGGTACCTGGCTCCCTAGAAAAATACACACACAATGCTTTTTCTTTCCAAGAAGGGAGATGGGGTAGACAGAAAGCAGCAGTGAGCCAAATGCAGCCAGCAGGTTAATGAAAGAACCAAGAGGCAGCAACCACAGGACTGGGTGGAGTGTTGGGGAGCTCTCAGTTTGGTCCAGACTCCCAAGTCAGGAGGGAGCCCCAGGCCCCTTGAATGGACTTTCCCCTCAGGATGGCTCTGGGCAATGTGTGCACATGCTGTCTGCATACCCACACTCACTTGTCGAGGCAGGCTACGCTGAGGCACTTTTCAGGAGTCTGGGGGGGACCTGGAGGTGGAGAGGAGATGACGCCCCCCACGGTGTCAGAAACAGAGGCGGCAGTGCTGGGCTCACTCTCCTGAAGAATGGAGTCGATGAAGGTGCAAGGGGACAGGGGAGTCTCCACAACTGAGGGGGGGTGGCCCGGACTGGTCTCCTCGATCTGGGGGCTTCGTGGTGGGCTGGGGGGCTCCTCCTTGATTCGTATCATTGGGCTGATCCTGAGGAGAGAGAGGGGTTTACCCACACATGCAGACTCCCTGAGGCAAGGTTGGCACAACTTGGGGGGTTGGGGGGCCCTCCCCAGGGCCCAGCTCCTGCCGTCTCCTCATATCCTCTTTCCTCCCTAGGGTGGCGTGCCCTGCCGCTTCTGCCACTGTGATCTGGGCCTAGCAGGGTAGGGTTATAGGAGTGAGCTCCACACATGAAGATAGGAGGCCACAAAAGAAAGGCCAACACAAATCCAGGAGGTTCCCTGTAGCCTTGCTGGCAGAGGGACAGCCTGCCGAGGAGTAGCTAAGGCCTGAGTGTTCCTAAGGCTGTTGAGGGGTGCTGGGCCAGGGGTGAGGGTGTGATGCTGGGGCCCTACCTCTCATCCACGCTGCCACTGGGGGAGGCCGAGGGGCTGGATTGGGCCAGCTCTGTGACATCTGAAATGATGGGTCCACTATTGGCTGCAGAGTCTGAGGAGTATAGGTTGGAGCCACTATAGGTTGGGGAAGAAGCCTGGAACAGCCAAACAGGGTTGGGGGATGATCAGGGCAGCAACCCTACCTTCTCTTTCCCTCCTCTTCCTTTCCCCAGCATATTATGGGGTGAGGTCTGGGAGGCTCTCCATATGGGATTCCTTTTCAGGGGCAAGCTCTCTCCTCCCTGTCCTGGCAACAGGGGTGTGGACTTTACCCAGTCCCAGCCTCCTGGCTCATTCCTGGTCCCTCTCCCTTCTCTTGTCTCCCCAACATTCCCCCCTCCCAGGAATATCATCAAGTGAGAGCCAATTTGCTAAGTGCTAATCACAGTGCCTGGCATTTATAGACACTTGTCCCCATGCCCTCCCCATGTGCTCACCGTGTAGGGAGAGGAGCCATGGACATGCTCCAAGGAGTACTGGCGGCTGTACTTGGGCATGGAATGTGCCGAGCTGCTATCATTCAACATCAGGGGGCTGTGAGGGAGGGAGTCACAAGGAGGAGAGGTGAGGCAGGCAGGAAGGAGGGAGGGAGTATTCAGGACTACCAGTAAAAAGAATCAGGGGTAGAGAGGGCTAGGCTGGACATTGGTGAGATGTGTCTCAAGGTCTGGGTGCTGCCCTGAGAACTGGCAGCAACTACTCACATCTTCCTCTTTACCCCTAGGATCCGGTTTGACTGGACCAGAGATATCAGGAACTGGATCAGCTAGAGGGAGAGAGAGAGAGAAAGAGAGAGAGAGAGAGGAGCCATCTATATGGGCTCCTGGGACCTCAGGCATGTCTCTGCTATCTTTATGAACCCAGAAATGGAAAGCAAGCAGCTGTGGGACCCCTAGGAGCCCAACCCCAACCCCAGGCCCATGCCCCTTTTCTCACCTTGTTGACTACTTTTTGCTGTTGGGCATGTTTCTGCCGAAGGCTGGCAACTTCTCTCCAAAGGGCTTCGTTCTCACTGCAAGAAAAGCAGGCAAGGGGGGATGAGTGAGGAGGCTCTGGGAACCCACAGTGCCCTGGAGGAGAGAAGCCTAGATCAGACATGATTACCACCCTCATGGAACTCAGGCAAATATGGGCCTGAAGGCAAAAAAATTACACTACACGGAAGTACATAAATGTGGCAAAGAAACTGACACATACAAAATTATTCACTTTAATCATCTTATTTTCCAGAAGTTAAATGATTTGAATAAGGTCACACTAGGCAAATGCAGCAGAGAAAGGATTTGAGCCAACATCCTCTTGACTCCAGCTCTGAGGTTTTCCACCGGCTAAGTGAAGAGAGGGAGGGAGAACATACTGGAGGAGACCTCTAAGCTCCTTGCTGCTCCCTGTAAGATTGAGCTTGCCTGGGGACCTGAGCAGGCCTGAGCAGGCCCCAGCAGGGCAAGGCTGGTGAGTCTCTCTCCTCCTCTTCCTCCTCCTCCCATTCACTGGCCAGTCCAGCTGGTAAAGCGAGGAATTCACCCAAACAAAGCTCTTTTACAAAGGAGGGACAAGTGTGCCCTGTCCCATAGCAAGAGAAGAAAGAGGGGCTGGAGTTAGGAGAGAAAGCCTTGAACTTAGCACTCCCAATCCCTTAATTTTGAAAATCAGGAAGAGTCAGGGAAACATCAAGATAACTATTTCATTCCCTTGGAGCTGTCACCGATACAGCTTGATTAAACACACTCCTAGCTCTCATCATGTAGTAATTAGAGCAGGTTATCTGATGGGGCAGGGCTCCTGGGACAATGGTGTGCTAGAAGCCCTGACAATGGCTCAGCCAGCATACTGTGGCTCTTTGTGTGCTGGTCTCCACACTGCCCCCACTTTTTAGTCACCTTTCTGGCTTCTATGAGCAACCCAGAAATGGAATCCTTAAAAAACTCAGAAGACCAGAAGATAACCTGGGTTGTCTCTGTCCTGGGAGGGGTCTTGGATACCATCTATTCTAAATACTTTCCTAAAAAAGGTGGGCTGGGGAAGGTTTCTTGGGAAATGGCATTGGGATGCAAATGGACACATGGCATGGGGCTGTGGGTGGAGTGAGACCTTTCTGGGGTCAGTATAAGCCTTGGGATCACTAGGGTTATTGGAAGAGGTATGGGGTGCCAATTGGGTCTACTTCAGGGGGTTGTGGGACCTTGTGCTAGGCAGAGTCCCTATTCTGGAAACCAAAGAGAAGCAGGATTAAGCATACTAACCAACACAAATGTTGGTCTTCAATGTCATGGGTCACTAAGGTCCATCATCACACTAATTTATATTTTGGGCTCCAGCCACAGACAACTGTTGCCAAACTTTCTGTACAGTTTTGCTATATCTTTTGTGACAAGGGTGGGTTGAGAACTGTTCCCACTGGTGGAAGGGAAAATTGTTTCCTTGTCTTTATCTCAGTCTGCCCTGATCTGGCTAGGATCCCTGCTGTGGCCCTATAAGAATGCTCTGAATATTTCCTAAACCCCACAGGATTTGACAGCCTCAATCCCAACCCCAAAGCAGCAGGTGAGGAGGGGTTGCTAGCCTGAAACCCATTCTGAAACCACAAGCTAAGAATGCTGGGAGGTATGGGGGTGGGCTCTTACTCTTTCTACAGTCAAGAAAATGGACTGTGGGTCAGCCTGCATATATGCCACTCACTCTTTGAAGCTGGCCTGGGTCAGAGCCCTTCTTCCCACCCACAAAGACAAGGGTTTTTCAACATGTGTCCTAACGTACAATTGACACCCCTATTACCCCCACCCCCCAACACAGGAATATATTATTTTTATGGTGGTTGTCATTTTTCAGTTATCTCTGATACTTTTGTGACCCCATTTGGGTTTTTTTTGACAAAGATATTGGACTGATTTGCCATTAACTTTTCTAGCTCATTTTATAGATGAAGCAAACAGGGTTACATGACTTGCCCAAGGTTACACAACTACTATATGTCTGAGGCAGGATCCGAACTCAGGAAGATGAGTCTTCCGGAATCTAGGCCTGGTACTCTATCTACTGTGCCACTTAGCGGCCTCGAATATGTAATTTGGAGGGAGGTAAATAGTGAACTGGAAAGGCACAGCAGTCCTGGAGGTATCTCCTATGGATGGCAAGGATGGACTCAGGCAAGCTGGGAGTAGGGTTTGGCGAACCAAGGTTCTTATAGGAGACTGAATTCCATCCAGTTCCACCATAAGCTAGGGCTCTAAGGCCAGAGAAATGATACACTGACTCTAAGCAAAAAATCCCTTAGTTATTAACTCCTGGCAGATCCTGAGAATGAAGGAGAGGCTGTGACTATAGGATACTGTTGGTCCCAGGCTATGGGAGCTGGGGACAGTCTAGCTCTTCACCCACTACCCACAGCTTCCAAACAAAACCAAACCAAAAAACTCAGGCTGTCAGGACTGCACAGCCCTGCCAGCGAGCAGTTAAAGATTAGCATCTGGGAGTACTTGTGTGAATCTGAGCATGCATATGCCTATGCTTTGGGAACAGAAAGACAAATAGCAGAGAATGATGGGATCTGAGTCAGCTTGGGTGGTCAGATCAGAGGAAAGCTCCACAAGGAGAATACAGGCAAACAAGGGCCTGGGGTTAGAAGGTAGAAGTACATTCTTAGAAGCCGACTGACATACAATGTGGTCATGATTTTACTGACATTCTCCCAGTCACCTAGACTTGTAATCTAAATGTCACCCTCTAGTGCTTACTCTTATCCCACACTCATCATCTACATAGTACTTTGAGGTTTGCAAAAGGCTTTACATAAATATCTCATTTGATCCTCAGAACTCTGGGAGGTTGGTGCTATTATTATCCCCATTTTACAGATGAGCAAATATCTAGAAGTATGATCTGTCCAGGGTCATAGTTACTAAGTGTCTCAGGCTGGTCTTGAACTTGTCTTCCTGACTGAATTTTATTTAATGAACATTAAACGCCTGCTATTTGGCAGGCACTATGCTAAATGTTGGTGCTACAAGAAACAACACACAAAAGGAAGCTAGAGAGAGAGGAGGAGGAAGAAAGAAGGGGTAGGCGGAGAGGGAGTGTGTGTAGACACCTGAAGGCATTTGTTCTATGGCATATTCAGTCCAATGACCTGGCCTCCTTATTTTCCCTAGAACAAGATGTTCCATCTCCCCATATCTGACATTTTTATTAGCTGTCCTTCCTTCTACATCTGGAATTCTCTTCCTCAAGTCTCAGCTAAAATCCTCTCTTGTACAAGTAGCCTTTCCCAAGTACCTTTTCTTTGACATCATCACTTATTCTGCAAATATCTTGGTTTTTTTCCCCAGTAGTTTGCATGCTGTTTACCCCATTAGATTTTAATCTCCTCAAGAGCAAGTTTTTTTTTGAGGGTGGTAGGGTGAGATGGGGAGGAGGGGGGTGGTCTATAAACTCTGAGTGCTTAGTATAGTGTTCAGCACACACCAAGTACTTAATGCTTTCTGACTGATTTTAATTGTTTTTCTTGACTTTTTCTAAGTAAGGATTCTCCCCATTCTATTTTTAAAGGGGAGGGGTATGATAGTGACTGTGATACAGAAGCAAAAAGTAGAGGGCCATTGAAACATGTTTAAAGGGCAGAGGAGAACTAAAGTTTGAGGGAAATACAGACTTAAAAACCAACAACAAATGGAATGGAATAGGGATTCAGGGTTTCATATCTAACTCCTTTTTTTTGTTGGGGTAAAGTACAGAATAAAAATATTTAGAGTTTCTAGCTTCATTAACTAACTGGTATTTTTGCTTCAAATTTGTCAATAATTTATTTGTTCTTTAGAATTTCCAATTGGTGTTAAACTGGACCTTTTGATTTGTTGCTTTCTTAGGTCTTAATTTTTAGTACATGTCTTATTCAGCGATTTTTTTTCTTTTTGGGGGATGAAAACATTCAAAAAATGTATATCTTTCCTTAAAGGCATGCTTTAAATGCATCTCCAAAGTTTTTCAATGTTGTCTCATTGTCACTTTCTTTGATGAACTTTTCTATTGTTTCCACGATTTGTTATTTGACCCACCAATTAATACTTTAGGATTAGTCTCCAATTAAAAATTTAAAATCCATATCTTTTTAGAATTGATACTAAATATTGGTTCTAAGGCAGAAGAGGGGTTAAAGTGAATTGCCCAGGGTCATCCAGTGAGGAAGTGTCTGGGGCCACAGTGGAACCCAGGTCCTACCGTCTCCAGGCCTCGCTCTCTATCCTTTGAGCTACCCAGCTGCCCCTTCCAATTAATTTTTAATTCTTTCTTTAAAGGCTCTTTATTGAATCTGCTTTTATTTTATTGCACTGCTGTGAGTAAAGGATGTGTCTAACATTTCTGCATTTGTTTATAAGGTTTTTATACACCACAGTCAATTTTTGGTAAAGGTTATATAATGGTGGGATATGTAGAATCCTTTTTATTCCCATTCAATAATGGCCAGAGATTATCTCTAACTTTTCCAAGATTCTATTAAGGTTCTTAAATTCATTAGATTTACTTAAGTGTAAAAGCGGCATATTGACTTAAGAATTTTACTGTTTCATTTCTCCTTGTACTCAGATTATCTTTTCCTTTAGATACAAGTTCTGCAAGTTTTCTTATGAATTTAATGTATTTTCACCACAAACTCTGCATATTAGGTACGTGTGTTTATATGCGCACATGCCATGTGCTCAACCCTGCTGTGTCTGGTTCAGATGAAAATGAGGTTCAAGTGCACTTCGTACATTTTTCTTACCCCTTTACTCTTAGTATTGGAGATAGTAAGCTCCTCCTCCTCCTTCCTTTCTTCCCTGGTATATTCCCTTTTCCCATATATTTTCTTTCTTCTTAAGATTACTAAAACAGAAGAGAACTAGTCCCAGGCCCTTTGTTTATTTCCATGATCCTCTATTATCATAGATATTAGAAGTCTGAAGGGACACTTTATAGCTAATGCAGTGATTCCCAAAGTGGGTGCTACCGCCCCCTGGTGGGTGCTGCAGTGACCCAGGGGAGCAGTGATGGCCACAGGTGCATTTATCTTTCCTATTAATTGCTATTAAAATTAAAAAAAAAAATTTAATTTCCAGGGGGCTAAGTAATATTTTTTCTGGAAAGGAGGCGGTGGGCCAAAAAAGTTTGGGAACCACTGATCTAATGTATCTATTCCATTAGCATGTTAGTACTTCATCATTATTGCCTCTTCCAAATGCTCAAATGTATTTTACATCTCTAATTTTTCTTGGACAACTGTTTGCCTTTCAAAGCTTCTACATAGCTCTTTAAGCCAGTTTAAAGATCTCAATTCTATTGAAGATCCATTAAAAAACAAAACACCAAAACCCTTATCTTTCATGTTCTAAATTACCTAGCTGCTCCCGCCCTTTTTAAAAATTTCATTTTTAAAATTAAAAAACTTTTTAACACAGTGATAAGGCAAGCAATAGGGGTTAAGTGACTTGCCCAGGGTCACATGGCTAGGAAGTGTCTTGATCCAGATTTGAACCCAGGACTTCACATCTCTAGGCCTGGATTTCAATCCACTGAGCCACCCAGCTGCCCTGACTCCCTTCAATTCTAAGCTCTCCATTCTAATTCTAAGCTCCCTAGCTCTCATTTAACATGACATCTTTTTCTCATTCACTTCTAGCTTATAGGGGTTCTTCTCATCCTTGTGACTAGGTCCTTGTTTTCTCTAAGGCTATACTTGGGCCATTTCTTCATTTTGTTTGGCATTTTCTTCTATATACACCTTTCTCCAGCCTCAGTTTCTGGGTTGAGGCTTTTTGGCTGAGTCAGACTCTGCTCCCTCCTGTACAAAGGTGGTCCAGTGGCTTTGGAGTTAGGAAGCCTTGAGTTTGAATCCTATTTTAAATGCTTAATACCTGTATAACAATGGGCAAATCAATCTTTTTCAGACTGTCTGTTCATCTGTAAAATGGGGATGGATAATAGCACTTATTACCTCACAGGACTTTTGAGGATAAAATGAAATGATATATGTAAAGTGCTTTACAAACCTTAGAGTGCTATAATAAAATGCTGGTGTTATTATTATCCTTTTGCATGGTGTAGGCAGGCCTTACTTGGTCCTTGATGTGGTGCCTAAGACTAAGTCCTGCCCTTTAGTTATTTTTGGGTTTTGACTTACTCTCCTGGTGGCCTGATTTAGGTTTTGGCTTTGGCTCACATTTCTTTCCTTATCTAGTCCTGATCTCAACCTGACACTATTCCTTTGATCCTGATGGCCCCTAACCAGATATCTACTGAGTTTCCTGCCAGACCCAATGCTGCTCTGGTACTGCCTCCTGCTGTGGGTCCAGTTGCTTACATATTATTCTGGAGCCTGATTACACTCAGAACTCTTCTTGTGTAGTTCTGGACTGAAAGAAGCTTATAGCCATTTTTCTTTGGTTTTATTAATGCTCCTATTTGTGAATTTCTAGAGCTTTACTGGAATATTTGGGGGGGAGGTGAACTAGAGGGAAGCTGAGGTCCTCTAGGTTTTAACATACCACTGTCTTAGCCAGAAGAGTCATAGGGAATTAGCCTTAAATTTTATTTAATCCATTGCTCTATGTCCAGGAAGGACACTGTCTCAAATCATATGGACGTGAAATTCCTCATGGATCTCATAGCTACCCGATAAGTAAATCCAGAACCTTTATATCCACCTCTCTGCTCTTTCAGCTGCAACCTAAGCCCAGTAGGGCCAGGAATTTCAGAGGGTCTGGCCCCAAAATGGGGTCTGAAGGAACCAAATGTCTTTACTCTCTCTACAAGGGCCAATTGTAGAGGCTATATAGTAGGCTCTGTAAAGAATGAGCTGGTGACAGGATGTTTTAAATTAACTTTTGGGGGAATGTTTAAGAGCCAACAGGTGAAGCCCCTGATTAAGAACTTTACAGGGCTAGGGGAAAATGTCCTGGTTCTACTTCAGGCTATATTTGCAGGTTGGGAGTAAGGGCATCAAAAGGTATGGCCTGACCTCTTAGTTGGACCTCCTATGAGTGTAAGACACCAAGAAGTTCCTTATCCAAATGTGAATGCACATGAGAAAGAAATGACTAGGCATGGGTTGGAGAGGAGATCAAGGACATGTCATACTGGAATATGGTGGTGGGTTGTGCAGGTTCTGATTATATTTCCTCATTACTCAGCTATGGCAGCAGATGGAATCAAGGACCTCTGGGTGGGGCAAACTCTTCACTTAGGGAACAGACAAAGGCTGCCTGGCTTAAAGATGATGTAAGAAAACTCTAAAGGTGCTTAGGACTCTTCTGGTCTTTCAGGTGGAAAGTTGAATAGGTGGCAAATATAAGGAGACCTGCCTAAGTTGGGAAACACACACATGCCAAAGGCTAAGGAAGATGAAGGAACATCCCAGGAAGTTCAATCCTGGGTGTGTATGTGGCTGAGGGAATTCACAATAATGGAGAGAGCTATCTGAGTATGGTCTGGGCTCAAAGAACCAGATCTAAGAGAAAGTTCGCCAAATGAATTTCATGCTTACAGCAACTGAGTTTTAGGGGAAACATTCTACCTTCTCTAGTTCACTAGGACTACAGCACCTAAGGCAATGGAATAACAAAAAGAAGCTTGGAACTTAGGGTTTGGGACTCAACACATATGAGGGAAAAGTATAAGCTTTGAAGGACAGACGTTTGATATAATTGCTAACATTTAAAGACTGTTTTAAGGTTGGTAAATTCTCCAAATTTTCTCACTTGATCTTCACAACAACTCTGTGAGGTAGGCACTATTATTTAACTTTCTTTTACAGATGAGGAAACCGCGGCATAGGTTAAGATCTTGTCCAGGGTCTTCCAGACCCTCAAGCTCAGCACGATATTTACTTCACTGCCTAACGAGCTATGGCTAATAGTAGTGACTCCCCAAAGGGCATGCAGTAGAGAGGCTGGGGTCAGTCTGAAAGGTGGCTCTTAGCCATAAGGGTGGTCACCGGATGCCGTGGTTACCTGAAGGCCTTTCCTTAGACAGGGCAGAGAGGATATCCAAGTTCTTCACTATCCTATTTCTACGCATGCCCAAGTCCTGCTGCCCTCTAGCTCTATGGGGGAAGGGAGAAGAACAGAGAAGATGCTCATATACTGGAGCCTCTCTTGGAGAGGAAGCCAGGAGCATGAGCGGGTGAGGGAGGGTAGTTAATGTATGTTTATGAATCGCTTATCCTCCGGGGGCTAAGATGCCAAATGAGAGAGACAACATGCAAAAAACTAAATATGAGAAGATATAACCTGTCTAAGAGGAAAGCTACCCCAGGCAGAAGGGCTCCAGCAGTGGGGGTGTAGGGAAAGACCTCCTACAGAAGACAGGAAATAAGCCAGGTCTGGAAGGAAGGATCAGAGTGCAAGGTGGAGAGCAGAGGGCAGTGCAGAATTGAACTGATTCAATCCACAAGAGTCAGGGAAGGGTGGAAAGTATAGCCAGTATGGAGTGATGGCAGGGGAGAGAACTGAGGAATGCAGAGAGGGGTAAAGAAAAGAATTGGGTAGGTAATGGGGAGAAGAGGAGATGGAAGCCACCGGGCTAAGGCATCTTCTTCCTGACAACTTAGTGCACTGGGCTGGGCTGCGAGTTCTCATTCTACCATTAATTCCCTGTGTGACAAGCCCATTCCTATCTTTAGGATTGTTTTCTCATGTGCAGAAACCAGGCAGTGTTGAACTAACTGGTCTCCATCATGACTCTTTGCAGTGCTAGCATTTATGATCCTCTTTGCCTTGGCCTTGTTTGGGAGCTGAAAGACCTCTCTTCCTCAGTCCTTCTGCTACTTTATAGATCCATCTCAAGGGATTTATTACTCGTTGGCCCTTCAGAACACTGGTAACTGCTAAAGGAGGTATATTATAACAGAAAGAGTCTAAGATCTGGAATTAGAAGACCTGGGTTCAAAATTTTAAGTCACTTATGACCTGTGTGACTTTGAATTAACCTCTCTGAGCTTACATGGCATCTTCTTTTAATCAAGGGAGTTTGCATAAAAACTAGCCCAGTGAAATACTGGGCTAGAGCAGAATTACTGCTGGGTTCATGGACACTGTGTATTGGGCCATATCAACTCAAAGGTTTCCATGAGCTCTAAATGTATGAAACCATAAGTAGATGCATTCTAAGGCTCCACCCAGAAAAAAAGTTCTCAAATTTTCTATAATGCAAAATTAATAAGGAGGAGGGGAGAGAAGGGAGAACATTCTAGGCATGAAGGCAGGAATATGCAGGTCATATTTTAAGCAAAGCGAGTAATCCCTATTCTGACTGTAGCTTAGAGTAGGTAGACAGGAAAAATATAAGATTTGAAAAGCAAGGCTGGCAGGAAGAGACTGCAGAGATCCTTGAGTGCTGGACAAAGAAGTCTGAGCTTGGGAGGTAGCAAGGAACAAGAGCAGAAGGATTAGAAATCCAATCATGCCCCAGGGACATCTCCATGTGACCATGGGTGAGGCCCACTGTTTGGGCATTAGGCTGGAATGGTCTTCTAGGCCCTTCCAGCTTTAAGTGGATGCTCTGAAATTCTTGCTAGAGCTAAAGGTCACTAAAGGAAGAATGGGAGAAATACAGCAGCTGCTGCTACCACCATGCAGGCTCTTGGTAGGCAGTCTAGTAGAGTTGCTATCCAATCTCCAGTCTTATAGGCAGGACACAATGAGTGATCTAATCTTTTCTCTCTTCTTCATTTCCTCTCTCTATCCAGTTTGCTGTTAAGCCCTGCTATTACTTCTTTGGAAAGTAGAATCAGGAGAAGACTGGATCACTGCTCTCTGAGTCAGGGGCCTTGAGATCTCTGCCAATCACTAATTATGTAACCTTGGACAAGTCACTTCCTTTCTCTGGACCTCAGTTTTCTCATCTATAAAAAGGGGATAGATGAAATGATTTTCTAATTCAGTTTGACAAAACATTTATTAACTCCCCACTATATCCTGTGATTGGCCAATGAAATTTATTGCAGATTTCTTAGTACTCACAGAGGATCAGACCTGGAAGAGAGAAAAAGCAACCTGTCCAAAATCACAGATCTAGTCAATGGCAGAGACTCTTAAGACCAAAACACTAACCTCTTTAGTCTTCATCCAATGCTCTCCCCCCACTGTCCCCATTATTGGGACTTTAATGCAAGCACCCTCCCCTCAAGAGGACCTTCTCTTTGTTCACTCAGTACAGAGCTTGTATGTACAATGTTGTGTGTATGATATCTTACCACCCTCTACCCAATTAGAATGTGAACTAATTAAGGGCAGGGACTACATCTTTTTCCCCCTTTTGTATTCCCAGCACATAATAAATGCTTGTAGAATAACTGCCTCAGAACCCGAGTGCAAAGGCCTCAATGAAGGTTTCCTTCTTTCTCAACTCCGAGTCATGATGCACTCTTGCCAGACTCATTTTCCAAAAAGATAAGTAAAGGTCTCCCTAGTCAGCAGGTCAGCTTGGGAAGCCTGCAGGTCACTCTAGAAGACTGATAGCAGCAGAGTGTACCTGTCTTTCTGAGTTGGAAGAATTAAGGTAAGAACAGCTGTTCCCTGGTTGCTTGCCCCAAGGTGCAAATCTTCTTCCACATATACAAGGGCTCCAGGCTCTAGGTGCACTGGAGGGCACTGACTCATAGCTTAGAGAAATGACAAATAACTGGAGACCAAAACCACACGGATTTTCTTTTCTGTAATGAACTGAAGCTCTTCCTGTTACTAATATGTTCAGGGCTTTGCCCTGTCTCAGTTTTAGGAGGCAGACAGCAGGTGTGGATGGCCCATTCCTCTTCCAAAACCTGTATCTGACAGGTTGCAGGTCCTCTCTAGGTCCCCAGGGAGTGGCTACCTTTGAAGTCCCAAAGTGAAGCTAAAAACACTTGACTGATCACTCCATAGGGGAAGACTCTTGCTCCTTCCTCAAAGACAACTCCAGAGAGATGATAGTCAGGGTTATGAATCTGGGCATCAACTCTGCATCTATCAATTGAAAAACTAGGACAGCAGAAGTCCCAGATAAAGGAGAAAAGCCTATAGATCCTTATTCCAAAGACTGGCAGAGCTGAGCAGAGGAGAACTGGTTTGGTGAGGCTTCTCTCTATAGCATCTTTCTTCTTGTCTACACCTCAGGTGGGAAGGAACAGGGCAGGCTGATCTCTAAGTTTTATGATCTGTGATCCTATGTCCTTTCACTTGGCAGTCAGGACCCTGCTCCGACTTTCTTAGGTTTTCCATACCCTAAGAACAAAAATATTTTGGATAGCATAGAGAATCTAGAAAGACAAAAGATATCTCTTAAGAAACAACTTTTTAAGCAGGAAATCAAGCACAAAGTAGGGCCATTCTTGAAAATTTCATATTGGATTCAGCTAGAAAACTATAATTATAAGAAACGGACAGGGGCAGGTAAGTGTCTCAGTGGATAGAAGGCAAGGTCTGAAGATAGGAAGGGCTGGGTTCAAATCAGGCCTCATATACTTTCTAGCTGTGTGACCCTGGGAAAATCATGTAACCCCAAGTGCCTAACCCTACAGTTCTTCTGCCTTGGAATTGATACTTAGTATTGATTGTAAGACAGGAGGTAAGGGTTAAAAAAAATAATGACAGGATAAACACCAAGGTCCAAAACTATGGTGCTGGAGTGAGTGGGTAGGGAGAGAAGAATGGGAGATGGCATAAAAGTTCCAGAATGAGAAGGGAGGAGCTGTCTGCATTTTAGATGGCTTCCCCAATCATAAGGCAGTGGCAGAGTAGTGCAATAGGGCCGTGGTACTATCTGGGGCTTGAGCACATGGTCTCCCTGACACTTTGTCAGGTAAGAGCAGCTCTTGGTGGAGTTGGGGAGAGGAAGGGAAGGACAAATCTAACCCCTTCCCAAATGGCTCACGACTTCGTTCTTCTCCCCAAATCCAGGAATATTGCCATTTTCCAAAAAGACAGCCCTATGTACCCCCCCCCTCCCGCCTTCCCCAGGTACATACTGTTTCATGGCTATAAGCTTTGAGTCCATACTCTCCTGTTTGCCCTTCATCATCTGAACATCTGTTAGCAGTTTGGTGACGTTGTCCTGTCGGACCTTTATGTCCTCGTGCTTTATGCTGGAGACCTGGGGGCCCGAGAAGGTGGACTGTTAGTGAGGTCCCTCTTCCATTCCAAGGCTGGCTATGGGTGCGTACACACAGATGCATTCGCACCCACAGAGACATCTCACTTTCCAGTTCCTGGGTGCAGAAGCAAACTGACCACTGAGCTAATGAGAAGGGAGTGTGCCAGGAGTTCTTAACTTTGGACTAACCACTTCTGGCTCTGAATGGCAGCTGTCCAGTGCATTAGCTTCAGGCATTTTAGGGGAGGGACACTGAATGAGGCTTGGGGTTCTTGAGGCTCTTCCTTAGACCTAAGCTAGCCTGGACGCTGCCTCCATTTCTAGCAGGAGCAGGGAATGCTTCTCTGGCTACACAGTAACAAAGCATAGTATGCTTTAATGGGCTGCCTTCTATTCACAACATTCTAGGACTTCTGATTCCGACTTCCTCTCACCCATACATATCGGGAAGCCGAAGGGAGGAAGCTCAGGCACCACTTTTGTTCTGTCAGTGGCCCTTCTGAACCCAACCCAGAGACCCCAGACTTGATTCAGGGTCTGGTGTAATTTTGAAATACTTTGGGGAAGGGAGATTCCCCATGGAGATGATGTAGCTCAGTAGGTGGAGGAAGGAGGAAGAAAGAGTACCTTTACCTTAGCTGGGACACTACCTCTGTCTCCTCCAAAGTGGGTGGTGGGGAGGTCTGGCCTACATTGCGGTGGGCTGCTGGAATCCAGCAAGAATAGGAGGGAGGCAGAAGGACTCACACTGGTTACTTTCCTCTTGATGTTCTCTAGGAGCTGCTCCTGGCCTCGGATAAAGTATGGGTGCTGAAACTCAGTGTCATCTCTCTCCGGCTTTACCAGGCCACCTTGTTCAATGTGGACCACCTTCCGAAAACCATCTGTATCATAGGAAAGAGAGAAAGATAAACAAACGTCAGGGGCATCTACACATCCCTTTCCATGCTATGGAGGAAGCAGAAACCAGCGCAAGAGCCCTCAGCACTTAACAAAGGCCTCTGGCCAGTGATGGGGAGGGAGGCCCGCTGCATCAGTGTCCTTCCCACGATGTACACAAGGCTCCAGTTAGGTCTGACTAGGATGAGGGTGAGGCACAGAAAGGCTATCTGCCCTAGGCAGGGCCTGGGCCTCTCCTACTGCAGCTAACATTTACCTTGGCTTTTTTGGCTTCTGCATTACATTGCTGACTCATTATTATTCAGGCCATTAAAATCATGAGACATTTTTCAGATGAGATGTTACTTATCCACACACATCCATCTTGTACTTATGAAGTTGATTTTTGAACCTAAGTACTAATACTTTATGTTTATCCTTATTAAATTTCATCTTATGAGAATATGATCCTTATTCCTATATTTAATACATGGAGCCTTTTTAAAAAAAACCCTTGTCTTCTATCTTATTATCAACCCCAAGACAGACCTAGGTAATCAGTTTAAATGACTTGTCCAAGGTAACATAGTGAGGAATTGTCTTGAGGTCAGGTCCTTTCGACTCCAGGCCTACCTCTCTACCCACTGTGCTAATGTCCTAAGGCATGTCATCTTATCTTATGTAAAACTTAAAAACAAAACAAAAAAACTTTTACCCTTCTGTCTTAGAATCAGTACTGTGTATTGGTTACAAGGCAGAAGAATGGTAAGGGCCTACAATGGGTGTTAAGTGACTTGCCCATTTAAGTGACAGCTAGGAAGTGTGTGAGGCCAGATTTGAACCTATGACTGCCCATCTCTAGGCCTGGCTTGCTATACACTGGGCTACCTAGCTGCACTCTTAAGTAAAACTTAAGAAATGTTTGTGGTACTAACACTTCTGTTCTACAAATGACTGATTGTTGTGTGAAGTGTGACTCTTTTGAGTTTCTGAAGGCTGTGCAAGCAAAGCATTAAATTTTAGTAAGTCCTATCATTCTGGAAAAGTTTAGTATCAAAAAGTCCTAGCAACAGACTCTGCTGATCAAGGATGAACTAAGCTAAGAGTGGAGTAGACTGAAGGTTAGATGATGAATTCTTTGACCATGACACTTAAAAACAAAACAAAACAAAACTGGTCCTCAGGCCTATGCTGTCCCCCTCTGTTTCTATTGTGATGATGGCAGCAAAGGCAGACAGTGCTATCACCTCTCATTTCTGGCCTCTTTATGAACATAAATGCAATACTCTTACGAAATCTTTGTCCAGTGACCATTGAATTGACACACTATTATAAAGAAGATAATCATATCAATACTTGTAATAAACATGTATGGTAATAAATAAAAAACAAAAGGAAGTTGCAGCCAAACAGAAAACTAGTTCAAAGATTCTGCCTGAGGAGCAAAGGAGCTGGTTTCATTATATATTTAAAGGCAACAGAAAACATGCCATGGGGTACCTGGCCATCATATCTTGTAGTCCTCATGATAAACCTGAGCAAAAAGATCACAATGAAGATATTTGCTGTGTGTGACAATATGTTTACAAGATGTTGAGAAATTTTGAGAAGATGCTGACAAGCTCTTCCCAAGTCAACCTCAGTTTTGTTTGGTGTTCTTAATGTAAAGTCAGGGGATGTGGAGGAAGACAGTGGAATTAATTAATGGTCTGCACATTGATACCTTTTATATGTACTATTCTTCATGGGAATTGCTATACCTCCCTTTTCCCTCAGAAAGAATATTATCTCATCTATGTTGCTTATGTTCAGTCTCCTGATCTCACCTACTCCTTAAGGTAAAATTATTCAAGCCAATTATATCACAACATAAGACAAAGTCCCAAGCCAAGATGTCAGTGTTTTCTTTCCAGTTCTTCTGAGAGAGTATTAAAAAACCCCAAACTCTTAATCAACACAGAAGGGTAGGCAGTGTGGCTCGGTGACGAGGTGATATCCTGCTTGCTGTTGTGCTCTTCTGATATGTGGGCCTGAAACATTTCCTAGGAGGCAAGATGATTAATTTAGATTGGGCCAGCTATAATAAACTGGACTATCACGATTGGGTTAGTGGGAATGGGACCTCAAGACTGCTGATTTCTAGTTGATCCTCAACATCTTTTTGATATAGTCACTGCTGATCAGTTGATTCGTCAGGCTAATTAATTAATAAGTAAGGAAAAATGTGTTGGAAAACACACTTCAGATCTGAGAAACGAAAATGGCCAAAAGTTTCTAGACTACTTGATGTTTCATACCTACATATCATGAATACTTTATTTCAAACTAGAGTCAGAAAGTGCTGGCCCTGGTGAGCGTCAAGTATTGTAAAAAGCAAGACTGACTGTAACTTAAAACAGGAAACAACTGGTTACTGATGTGGGAGTCAAATCAGAATAAACTCTGTTACTATCAGAACAATGATGAGATACAGCAAAGGCCAAAATCAACACGTTAGAAGAAAGGTCAAAGATGAGAAGATGACACTGGGAACCACAGCTATGGCTTCAACTTGATCTATTCAAATGAGTTTTGACACTGTGTAGAGAGAAATAGAAGAAAAAATGTTGACCCTAAGCATTGCCATTTCCTTTTAGAGTTAAATAGTTGCCACAAGGAGGTGGCCAAAAACAGCCTGAAAATGCCTTAGTCAGCAAATGTCAAACAGATAGACATGCCAGTCAAGGACAACACAAATTTAGAATACAAAGTTAGTTGGAAACTATGATGGAGGAGGACAGGAGAAGATTACATGCAGTAGCTTTTTATAAAATAGTGCAAGTGAAAATAAGTCTACAGAAAACATGGCTTGGGAATCAAATGAGTCATAATCAAAGAACACTGATAGACAAAGTTGGCAGAAGCACAATAGACTAAATGAAAAAAAATTGTCAAAATTTTTATACTGCTCTATTTTCATAATCAGTGTCAGAAGAACCATCACATATGGATCCTAAAACTTCAGTCTTCAGTGTTATGGATCAGATATGGCATTTAGAAAGGTGAAGTCTAGCTGGACCCTTCTGCTGAGGAGACTGATGCTGGTGGATTGCTTGCGTCCGAGAGTTCTAAGCTGTAGTTAGCCTAAAGCCAAACAAGTATCAAGGTGAGGCCCACAAGGGCTGAAGGTCATCAAGCTACTTAAGGATAGATGAACTGTTCCAGGTGAGAAAAATGGAGCAGGTTACAGCTTTTAAGTCCATCGCAATTGGGATTTGGCCTGTGAGTGGCGACCATAATTGCAAGCTGGAAAAAAATAGGGACAATCCAGTTCTACCATTCACTCACATTCCCCCTTTTCCCCCCCAAAAAAAGGGCAAAGGAAAGGAAAAGAAAAGCCAAGAAGAGTAAGAGGATCAGAACAGCTATATATCAAAGAAATCCATGCTGGATACTATATTAACTTGAAAGTATAAACTATCAAATTAAATTTTTATTTTCAGATTCTCAATCACCTACTACCTTTCCCCAATTGAGATAACAAGAAAAACAAAACCTCTTACAAATACATATACTCAAACAAAACAAATTCCCACACTGGCCATGTCCCTCCAAATACAATCTATCTATACTCTGAGTTCATGGCTTCTCTATCAGGAGGTGGGCAGCATGTTTCTTCTGGAGTTCAGGGATACATTTATAAGAAGTCTTAGAGAGGCTAAACAAAAGGATGATAAAATAAATCAAAGATGACTTTAATATCCTCAAAGGCAACTAAGATAAAAATAGTTACTAGTGAAACATCGCAGGGAATACACAGAAACCAAAACCCCCACAAAAGCCTTTGGCATAGCAAGATCCAAATATGGCCTTAAAGGCTCTCTCTCAACAAAGATTTCTCAAGTATATGTTAAAATCACACTAGATTTCTTGAAAAATCCTCTGATTATCAACATCAACAACCATGAAACAGGGAGATATATTTTTTCCAAAAGTATTTAACACGATTGAGGATATTTTCTTTAAACCCTTACCTTCTGTCTTAGAATCAATACTAAATTAGTTCCAAGGCAGAAGAGCAGTAAGGGCTAGGCAATGGGGGTTAAGTAACTTGCCCAGGGTCACACACCTAGGAAGTGTCTGAGGCCATAAAAGTTTAAAAAATTTATGCAGACAAAAGTCTACTTGGTCTTTTTATTTCTTCTATCCCTTATTAAGTTGATAATTATTTACTTAGACACAACTATTAAAAAGTTCTTTGATATTCTTTTTTTTAAATTTTATTTAATTGATTAAGAAAAATTTTCCATGGTTACATAACTCATGTTTTTTTTCTCTCCTCTTCCCACACTTCTCCTGTAGCCAATGTGCAATTCCACTGGGTTTTACATGTGTCATTGATTAGGACCTATTTCCATATTATTGATATTTGCACTAGGGTGATTGTTTAGAGTCTACATCCCCAATCATATCCCCATCAACCCCTGTGATCAAGCAGTTATTTTTCTTCTGTTTCTACTCCCACAGTTTTTTCTCTGGATCTAAGGTCACCTTTGAATAGGACCTCCTAACTGTAGGTCTGGCTCTCTATCCACTGAGCCTCCTAATTCCTCCAATTGAGGATATTTTAAATAATGTCCAGATGGAAAAGATAAAAAAAAAATACATATTAATGACCTCTGGATGGTCCAGCTTATGGATGATACTGTACCGACTTCATCAAGTCCCAGAGAGAACATATAGAGAGGAGTTTCCTCAATGAGAACCGTGATCTTAAAGAGACTGACTCAAATTTAGGAAAAACTAAATGGATGAAAAAAATGCCTTTTACCTAGACTGGTGATGGCAAATCTACAACACACATGTCAGCACTGACACATGTAGCCATTTTCGATGACATATAGCTGCATACAGAGAAGTATAGGGTCACATGCTGAGGATGAAACATTTGCTGTAGTGTAGTGTGGACACTGTGCACTATAGATGACAATTCTACCTATATTAATATACCTATTTTGGTTTATTAAATACAGTTACGTATTTCAATTATACATTTTTGTTATCTAAAGTATAAATATTGTGAAATTATGGTTTTTTTCCTGAAGTAACACACCACCCGAGTTATGCTCAGTTTTTTGGCGAATTTTGACACACCAACCTCAAAAGGTTGCCCATCACTGACCTAGACCATAACACCAGCTTAATGGTCAGTCCATTGACTAAGTTCATCAATAGATATATTTGTTCCAGGTGCTACAGATGAAAAATGAACAGGGTCTATAACTGAAGAGAAGACAGTGATTTGAGAACTCATGCTGGGCTTTTTATGATCCCACAATTATAAGCTACGGCTGGGGTCAGAAAAACCTGAATTCAAATCCTGTCCCAGACACTTAGTAGTTCTATGACCCTAAGCAAATGTCTTAATCTTTGTCTGCCTTAGTTTCCTCATCTATAAAATGATGTTAATAATAAATAGCATCTATCTTAAAGGGTTATTGTGAGAATATTTGTAAAGCATGCAGTGTAATGCTTGGTACATGGGAGGTGCTTAATAAATACTTATTTCTTTTTTCCTATTATTCTGTGTGAGGACCCACTTTCAATACAAATATTCTCATAGCAATTCTGAACATTTCCATCTCTAAGGAACCAAAGTTTCATGTGATTCAAAGGGCACCAGAGAACCTCTTTAGAAGCAAATGAGCTGGTAGGACAATTGTATTCAAGAAGCAGATTAAAGCCCACCACCCTGAAGGATCAGTGTGCTCCAAGGAGCTGGATCATCTGTGTGACAAGAGCAAGGGATGGCTGATGGCACAGGCCACATGCTCTGCACTTGTCCCAGTCCTCACAAGTCTCTGATGTGTTGGTGCTATGTTGTCCCTGCATGGCTGGTCTATGCTTCGCTAAGAAGGCTTGGATGGGCCATGATCTGCTGGGAAGGGGGTACTCACATAAGCAAAACTGCAGGACCCCTGAAATCGGTGCTGGAGGCCCAGACTTCATCTTAGAAACTGTTGCCAGAATCACAGTATTTTAGCACTGGAAGTGACCTGAGAAATCACCTAGGCGAGTCTTTTCTTTGACAGAGAAGCCCTTATCTAGAGCTGTTCAGGAAGTTATCCTTAGCTAGATGGTCAGTAGGAGCAGGGCCAGAACCTGGAAGCTGCCTGTTCAGGCCTCTTTCTTCTTCACCACACTGTGCTAGCTTTATGCCCCAAAGGGACTGTAAGCTCTAATCAAAGGGACTGGTCCTCCGTGGAGTCTAGAGCCTCCATCTCCCCCATTTCCCTTGCTCCTCCAGCTCTATCCTTCTGGCCTGTCCTCTCTGTGGTGGCTTGGGCCTGGCTGCTATCCATAGGAAAATGGAAGGGGCAGGTCAGATTTCTTTATCTCCTACCCTCACACAACTCCTGGGGCCTGGCCTCCCCCACACCCAGCATTACTCACACATATTGAGTTGCCGAACGAAGCTGGCCATGTTGTTGTGCTTGAAGTACTTTGGCAGCACCTCCTTGGCAAACTGGCCTTGGTCAAAAACATGGAAGCTATTCCCACTCTGTGGAGAAATAAAGCAGAGGGGAGTTAGTGGTGGCTATGAGGCAGGGCATAGGACCTTCCCTCCCTCAGACTCTCCCCCTGCCCTAGGGACAATTGGGGGGGGTGGTGTTTAGGAGCCAGAGAAAGTAATAATTCACTAGTATATTCTCTGTAACCTGGACAGAGTAAAGCAGGACCGCAATCCCCACAATGGCCAGACTAAAAGCAAAGGACTAGAAGAAAAAGTTCAGTTAAAAGGCAAGTCCACGTATTGTTTGAAAACAGTTTTTAGTCAGAAATGTTCCATCTGGCATGACCCCCATGAATCTATTGCTCTCTCCTGAGACTGCCCCAGTTCTGTCCTGAACCATTCTGGTCCTTTTCCAGCTAAAGGCCTCTCATACACAGTGCTGGTGATGGATCCCATTGCTCACTGACCATAAAGCACCCAAAAGGATCACATCAGAAGTTGAACTGAATACCAAGGCTCCTCGGAGCCTACAACCCAATTACTCATGACATGTAGGCCATGACTGGCAGTAAATTTTGGAAAGCCTAGAAAAGAACAAAGGTTATTTCCAGTCTCCTGCAGAAAGCCTGGTGGGCTTCTGGGAGGCAGCTTAGATAGAGCAGTGGGCCTAGAGTCAGGAAGACCTTCGTTCAGATCTAGCACAAGCTAGTTGTTCCTTCCTTCCTTTTTCCTTCCTGTTAGGCTAACACATCTTAGGCACTTGCTTTAGGCTTGCTTTAACACCAGGTTTCCCTCCTCTGGGAAATTTGACCTCTCCTTTTCCTTAGGCTTTATCTTTTCTAGAGCACTGTCCTTGGAGACAAACTGCCCCCGAAAATGAGACTCGTATTTCAACTATTTGGAGGGAAAAACAATGACAATGTTTTGGGGAGCAAAAAGTAGATACTATTCTGACACATGAAGTAGAAAGTAAATATCAAAAATCACAATGTCTACAAAACTTGGCCAGAACATTTTCCTTTTGGCAAAGCCTCAGAAGGTAAATGGGGCACAGTTTATAACTTAAATTTTCTTTCACAAGCAAGGCTTGCCCTAGCTCCATTTTCCCCTCAGGCAGGCAGGCTGCTGACCATTCCCTAGTTACATGGCAATAACTCAAAACCTTAAGCTTCTAGCTCACATGTAAGAAATGATTCCCTAGTACCACTCAAGAAAAAAACACATTCTCCTTGGACTTCCAAGCAACAAACAAAAAGCATTTATTAAGACCTTTCATACTATGTTTTAGGCACTGGTGAGTATAAATATAGATAAAAATAAATGTGAGGCAATCCTTGCCTTCAAGAAACTTTCAATTTTTAAGAAGATACATGTTCACAGATACATATGTGCAGGGTATAGACAAAATAATACATATTGTTAGGGGGCACTAACAACCAAATAGATTAGGATTGTTTTTTTGTAGAAGGTGGACCTGGACACTTGAAGTGAAAAAAAGTTCTAGGGATGGAGACAAGGAGGAAAAGAAAGCTGGGCCTGAGGATTAGTTTGCTGAAAGCCATAGAGGCAAGTATTGTTTAGTGGGGGGTGGGTGTAAAATACAAGAGGGGGAATAAGACATCAATGGTTCTGAATTGGAGCCCAATTGTGAAGTGTATGAAATGCCAAAGGGAGGAGTTTGTATTTTATTTATATTTTTATATATTTATATTTTTGTATTTATTCAGGGCTTTTCAGAAAATCATTGCAACCTCCTAGGCAGGGTAATGACACAGCTAAAGCTGTGCTTTAGGGTACCAATTGGGGAGCTATGTGGAGAATGGATTAAAGAGATTAGGCTGAGGGCAGGGTGACCAAAGATGAGGTTGTTGTGACACCTCTGGGAGAGAATGAAAACTTGTTGTAAGTAGAAAAAAGAGGACTGAAGCAAGAAATGTTGGAGTCACAAACTAGGACACTTGACAACTGATTGAATATGGAGAGTGAGGGTGAAGAATTCAGGATGACTTAGGTTGTACATGATGAGAGTGACCAGAATGGGGAACTTGAGGGAAATAGAGAAGTTGGGAGAAAATGATTTGTTTTCTGGACATTTGGAGATGTTGACAGATCACCTAGAGGGATATGTCAAGCAAGCAGTTGGAGATACAGGACAGGAGCTCAGGAGTGACGATCTCGAATGAGAGCTGGTGAGGTTACTGGGAGAGAGAACAGAGAGAAGGCTCAGAATAGAATCTTGGGATCCACTTATGTACAAGGGACAAAATATGGACAATGAACCTGCAAAAGTGATTGACAACGAAGAGTTTTAATAGAGAGGAAGATGTCTGAGAAAAGACCACTGAATTTAGCATGAAAAGATCACTGATGACTTTGGAGAAGGGAAGCTTGAATGAATTTATGATTTCATTGGTATGGATATTCCCTCCAAAGGTCGAATTTGTTACTAAACCATGCTTTCCTTCTGCAACTGAACATTAATGGATACCAATGCCAAGTCCCTTCAGACCACATGTTATTCTTTATTTTTGCTACAGGTCCCTGCCCAGCTCCTATTTCTGTCTCTCATCTAACATACTTCATTTCACTTCTTATACATTAAAATATGGCATAGTTTATTTATGCCAATCATTTATCTCTCCACTGTTCTTTGGCTCATCCTCAAGTTTGATTCTTGGCAGTTATGGTATTCTATGGTTTGACATTATGTGGAAGAATATGACATTAGTGGAATAGTGGCATGAAAAAGGTGGTTTTAAGAAGCCTGGAACTATTGAAAGTATACAATTTCCTAAGCCCCATTCAGTTGACTTTATTCTAACTTTTCAACAGTGACTGAGGTCACTGTGTCTATTTTTACTGACTGGACAAGACACATGTACAAATGGATCAACTAGATATCAAAATCAGGAGAGTGGACACTGTTCAAACACTTCACTTTTCCTACCTGGATCAATAAGATGAACTCATTTTGAGTGCCTTATATTCTTGGACACCAATACAGCTAGGTCCTTATCGTTGTGTGAACAATTAATTCCCCCTCAAATGGTTACATTATTTGAATTTGTATAGCATGTTTCCATTGGATTGGAACCAATTACCATATTTTACATAATTATAACTTCAAATAGTGTGAATTCAAATATATGATATTACTATAGGCGATTCATTACTTGTACTAATTGGGACCTAGTCTAAGAGGATCACTGAATAAATTCTTTCGTGTCTGGTGAGGAATCTTAAATGATCTTTAACACAGAGAATGGAAAATATCTTGTTTAGAAAGTCTAAGCCTTTATTTTCCTCTACCAAATAAAATGTTTTTTGGTAGTCAACTAATAGTGGAATTCTGTATTCTCTGAATCTTTTAATTATGTGGTGTAAAGACCTGGTCTGTTGGAGATTATAATTTATAAGAATGTACGTAATGTCTCTATATTTTCATTAAGGATATCCTTAACTATACTGATTATTCTTAAAGATCCTATAGAGATGTCAAGCAAAGTATACAAGGAGTTGTATACTGCTACCCTCTTGACTGCCTGACCCCTCAGTAGTAAGGAAGTCAGACCCCCCCCCCTTAATTATCTGTTACTGTTTCTCTTTCAGATATCTTAAGAATTTATCTTTTTAAAAAGAGCTTTTCAAGCTATGAGGCATGCTTCTATGGGAGGAAGATATGAAACTCTCTTGGGATGGCCGCATGAAATAAGTCAAAATAACCTGGCATTTTCCAGGACATTTCAATGAAAATAAATTTAAAATCAAAGTCAGGGGCAGCTAGGCAACTCAGTAAATAGAGAGCAGATCTGGAGATGGGAAGACCTAGCTTTAATACTTCCTAACTATGTGACCCTGGGCAAGTCACTTAACTTCAAATGTCTAGCCTTTACTGCTCTTCTGCCTTGGAACCAACACTTAGTATTGATTCTTTGTTTTGTTTAAACCCTCACCTTCCATCTTAGAATCAATCTGTGTATTGGTTCTAAAGCAGAAGAGTGGTAAGGGCTAGGCAATGGGAGTTAAGTGACTTGTCCAGGTCATACAACTAGGAAGTGTCTGAGGTCAGGTTTGAACTCACGACCTCTTGTCTCTGGGCCTGGCTCTCAACCCACTGAGCTCCCCAGTCCCCCCCCCCCCCCCCGCTCCCATATTGATTCTAAGACAGAAGGTAAGGGTTTAAAAAATAAAACCAAAGTCAACAAGAGAGACTCGTGCTGACTTTACTCTGCTACAGCACATCAAACATCTAACAAGGCATGTCCAAGATAGGTCACATGTGAATCAGCCTGTGTCAAATTTCAATGCCAGGGGACCTGCCACTGCCACTGATTGTACCTTTATGATATAAGTGAGTTAGGCTGCTCTGCTAACTGCAATTGATGTGAAATATGTAAGATCAAAGTTAAACAGGCTTAATGTGTTAAAATGCCAAATTTGTTATATTTCTCAATGTAATTCATTTTGGTAGTACAATATAATATGGAAGCACCCAAAATAATTTGCAACTTAAAAAAATTGATATAACCCAAGAATTATAATTGACAAATTTTCACAGTTTGTCACATTTTTGATATGGTTGAAATGATGCAAAGCAGCTCTGAATGGTTCTACCTGTTGATATAGTGGGAAGGACAACTGTCCATCTGTCTGAAAATCTTTGTAATCAACTAACTAGGAAACCAAAAAGTTCATATTTTGCAGTATGAATAGATGAAGAAACAAATATGAGTTATACTTATTTGATGCCTATAAACAATATTATAAATGACTTTAGGGAAGATTTGTTATTTTTCAATGCAACATTAGAAGAAAATTTCATTGTAATTGGACTTTAATGAAAATGAGAGACTTGTCTTAGTGGAGTTAAGTTGCTATAAAATGTGTCTTGCATGCTTCACAATTACTTGTATTGAGAAATAAAAAGAGCTCCATATAGTTTTTCAGGTTATAAGAGGTTTTAATCAGGTTATAATCAATTTTATAAAAATATTTCACCACAAGAAAGACTGCAAAATTATGTGACGATACTGGGACAGGGGGATAGAGTGCTTGCTTCTATAATCGCTGAAAATGTTGGTTTTCTCATGTCAAAACACTTCAAAGGTACTTGAACTGAAAGAATTTGTCATTTTTATTACTTATAAAGAAAATTCATTTTATTTAAAAAATTCTTCAAACTAGTATTTTTATTTTGATGGATATTTCTGTAAAACTGAGAATTCTTATGCTGATTCAGAAAGCATTTATGAAGAAGTTAGAGCTACAGAAAATAAATTTACTAAGTTTTTGATGTACAATAAAAAATGCAAATAACATGATGCCTAGCCCTTACGTAGTGTTTGCAAAATGCTTTACAAATATTTCAATATGTTTTACATGATAATAGCTGTATAACCCAGATTGAATTGCTTGCCAACTCTGGGAGCAGGGAGAAAAGGATCATATAACTTTGGAAAACTCATGTGGAAATTTATTATTGCATATAATTGGTAAAATAAAATATCTTTATAATAATTTAATCCCACCCCCAAACTCACAACTATTATTTCAACACTACTAACAACTCTGTGAGGTAGGTGCTCTTAATACTCCCATTTTACAAATGGAGGCAGATAGAAGAGAAATGATTTTCTTGGAGTTACACGACTACTAAATGTCTGAGGTTTAATTTGAACTTAGGTTTTCCTTACTCTGGGCCCACAGGAAGAAAGTAAAGATCTGTTTATTAATAATACTACAGAAGCATTTCTCATTTTAAAGAGCTATGCATTTCTAAATATGAATGGGTTAAGAAACCAATTTACTATGAACAAATAAAATGTGTCTAGTCTTATTTTACCTGAATAAGAATGGTTAAAGAAGATTTGTTAGAGTATATTGAAAATCACATGGTCCTGAAAAGCGAAGTGGCTAGAAGTGAGAATAAAACATGAAGGCATTTTGTAGAAGATGGAGAGCCAGGAAGAGGCTCAAATCTTCTTGACTGTTTGACCCTGGGCAGGTCACTTAACCCAGGAAGAAGAAAAAGAATAATCTGAACCCCCTACACAGGTAAGTAAAGAGCTCTTTGGCTTATCAAAGTAAAAATTTTATCACCATTTGCAATATCTTATTTGTGTGAGACAGTTTTCCTCTATTGCTGTTAGACAGGCAAAACAGCAATCCCAATTAGTGGTAAAATATAATTATGAGTAGCAACATCATTTTAATGCACCATTATCATGATTTTTTACCATAAATTTTCAACCAAACAAGCTCACTCAAATACTATATTGTTATGGTTATAAATTATAAATATGAAAATAATAAAGGATTTCCCCAACAAATCTGTATATACTATATTTTTTGTATTCTCATAGTCTAATATTCTTAATTTTATTTGAATAGAAAGAGCTAAGAAAATTCACAAATTATCATATGAAAAGTGTTGAGGAGGGACAATTTATTAAAAAGAAGGTAGTTTACATCACAAGCAGTTTAGAAACTATATTGACATTAAGCCACATATACATTTTCATATATTTGACTGGGTCCAGTTCTTTCTTTCCTTAAATTGCCATTTCTGCTTCCTTACGTCCAAGATGGATAAAATCCAAATGTGATGGCTTCAGATCTTTTTTATATTTATCACTGAAGCATCAAGCTTAATCAAATGCTCTTTGAATGATCTAGTTTAAATAAGTTGTAAGTCACGTTTTCAAAAATCTTGTTTTTCTTAGAATTGCTTCTTAGTCTTATAAGTCTTATAAAGTGAAATAGTTCAAAATCTTCCACCTTTAGCCTCCATTAGATTTTGCAAATGAGTTTATATCCTAAATTGGTCTGGCCTTTGCCCTTAGATGTCTTGGAGGTCAAGTTCTGGTGGATGAGGTGGTTTACAGGATCTTTCGATCCCTTTTTGTGGCAACTGCTTTATAATGATTATCATCATTGGGAAATGGTGGGAGTCCATGATGATGTCTCTATTGACTCATTTCTCACTTTTTAGAGTGTCTAGATAGATGATCCAGCTTGAGCTGTTTTAGTGGTACACTACATAGTCTCATCTCTGTTTTCTAATTTTTATCTTTGCTATAATAAACGGTGTGATTATCCAGACGATTTATTTAAAATTTTTATTTTTGTTATGAACATAAAAATCAACCATGAATATTTCAATAAAGATTAAAGAGTATTATATATTAAGTGGCAAACCTGTTTATAGTTATTTTAAAGTGTGAATTAAATATAATATAATTAACAAAGCTGTCTTCTTTGTCTGTGTAACCTGAACTACTTCTTCCTTTTTTCCTGTGTATTTCAATAATGCTCTTTTCCTGCCTGGCTACAATAGCCACTGTCCTGGGAAACAGCCCTTGAGGAAAAGGGACTAGTGCCTCCATAGTTGCTGCAGATCCTAACTTTCCATGGTAAGCAAAGATATTATTAAGGACCTGGAAAAGAGAATTCCCCATCTCTGCAGGGACCTACAAAGTCTTTTAGCATTTGTCAAATAGTTCAATTTCAGACACCATGTGGTTTTGTCAATTAGAAAGGCATGAAATAGATGAGGTGCTGCCTACTTTTCTAGGCAGCCGAGCCACCACAGGATTTTTCAATCTGACTTGCAATTTGAAATCTTCCCTATGTGTTGTCTATCTCGGGTTGTCTTGCTTTTAAAATCTGTATCCCTGTGCAGGGTGCATTCCTGTGTATAAGTAAATACAGTTATAAAGAAAAGCCTCAGTTTTATGTATAATGTTCTATTTTACTGTGTACGTGGAAATGCTTGTTTTAGCGAATGTTTGTAAGGTGGAGAAAAATAGGAAAAAGAAAAAACAAATAAATCTAGCACTTGAAAAGTCTTTTCATTCATTCATTTTCATTTTTGGGGTATTGCTTTCATTACCTACTAGTTTGTTCCTCACCTATGAGAAAGAAGCTTATTGTTCAGTCATATCCAACTCTTTGTGACTCCATAGACATAGTATACCAGGCTGTTCTATTCTCCACTATCTCCTGAAGTCAGTCCAAGCTTATGTTTGTTGTTTCCATGACACTACCTATCCATCTTATCCCTTCTTTTGCCTTCAATCTTTTCCAACATTAAGGTCTTTCCTAATGAGTCCTGTCTCCTCATTATGTGGTTAACATTTAAGCTTCAGTTTCGGTATTTGTCCATTCAATGAATTAATTTCTTTAAACTGACTGATTTGATCTTCTGTTTAAGGGACTTCTAAAAGTCTTTTCCAGCACCACAATAAGAAAGAATCAATTCCACTGCATTCAGCTTTCCTTATAATCTAACACTTACAACCATACTGGAAAAACAAAACTTTGACTTTTGTTGGCAAGAAAGAAGCAAGTCCTCTCATAAAAGGAGACCAGCAAAACAAATCAACACGTCCCTTTCTGTCCCTCCAGTATCTATCTCTTCTTTGCTAAGATATAATAGGAAGGGTGTGCTTCACCATTAGTTTTCTGGGAAAAAAAAAAAAAAAAAAAAAAAAAGCCGTCCTGCCATTGATCACAGCTCTAAAGTCTTACAAGGCTGTTTTCTTTCATGTTATTATACTTATCCCTCTACATGTTTTAGTTTTGTGCACTTAACACTATGTCAGTTTATATGAGTTTTTCTAGGCTTATCTGAATCCATTATATTCATCATCTGTTAGGACAGAGTAATTAACTGGTGATTCGTTTAGTTATTCCCAACTGACTATCATCTCTTTTGTGCCCAGTTTTTTGCTGTGGTATCCAGTTCTTTCTAGAGTTATTCTTGGTCAAAAAGGACACACAGTGAAGTGAGTGACTTTTAGGGATGACACTAAATTTCTTTCCAGAAAGACTGGACTTATTTCACAACCCCATCAATAGTACACTTGTTCTCGAGTAGACCTTCCAACAATTGTCATGTTCCTTTTTTTGGTCGTCTTTGACAATCTGATGGGTGTGAAATAGAACCTCAGAGCTGTTTTAATCTGCATTTCTTTAACGGTTAGTAATTTGGAGAATTTTTTCATCTGGTTGTTGATAGCTTGTATTTTTAAAGGTGCTTATTTATCTCCTTTGACCAGTTATTTACTAGGGAATGACTCTCAGACAACTGCTTAAGAAAAACCAGTCATTTCCTACTCGGTAGTTTTATTTTGTGATGTTGTTTGGTGCTTATCAGGTGTATTACTTCCTGACTTTTCTTGAAGGAGGCTTCTATTTAAGACTGTAAGACTGTGGCCTTTCATTTCTTGATCCTGAGCCATATTTTCCAAATTCTTTTCACTGTTCTCTACTTAGCTTTACATTGATTTAATTTTGAGGGACTCATCAAATTCCTTATCATCCCATGACTGATGTTGGTAAGTTATAATTAATCTTCATGGTGGTCTTTTTGTTTATACAAATCACGGGCACTACAAAACAAAATGACTTAGTATTTCGTGAAATATTTTTACTTGTTTTTGGACACGATAAAATCAACTCTGCCAAATTCTTTATTTGCTTCTCTAAGGAAAATTTAACTCATCTTTTCATGATGATGCAACTTCCTTATGCATCCTGGTTTGTTTATATGTAGAATTTCAAAACTGATATGATTTAGTTAGTGCAAATATATGTTAATTGTCACTAGACAAGGATGTCACATTTTGAGAGTTCATATTAGGTGCTTATAGATAGTCTAAAAACTGTGATTCTTAACATTCTTTATCTCTAAGAATGTAGAAATGGAAATGGGTCATAGAGGACTAAAGGTTATTTTGTATTTTGTTTCAGGGCCTAAGAATTCATCAGGTTGGTAATGTGTGTCTCTGTGCTTAGACAGGATGAAGAGCATATATAACCTGTTAGGGTTGGACCTGAAGCCTTTTCAAGGGCAGAACTTGCCAGAGATTATATTCCTTTGGTTTAGACTTCCAGGAATAGGTTACACCACCATACAATAATTAACACCTGAACAAGACTTTACAGTAGAATCTAGTAGGAGACATAAAACAGGACAACATACTACAGTATGAGATAGGATAGGATAAGGGCCATGGTGGGTAACAGATAACTGCTGACATTTATATAGTCCTTTAAAATGTGCAAAGCACTTAAAATACATGATCTTATTTGATACAGTGTACTATAGAGGATCAGAGAAGAAGAAAGAACATTCCTACTTTTAGGGTGATGTAGGAAGTAACTATGTATGTATCTATGTATGTATGTAATATATATATATATATACCATATAATCTGTACATACACTTGCATATAGTTTATTTTTTAAATTTCATTTGGTAGGGTCAGCTGCTAAAATCTTACTTTGGCACTTCCTTGTGGTATCAAAACATTCAGTCCATGCTCTGTGAGCAGCTGACAATGTCAGAGATGGTACCAATGTAGATTAGTCTATGAAAGGCAAGAAAGTGACATTCTGTTGACATTTGACACAGAAATTAATTAGGAGTGTGGAGAAATGAAGGAGAAACCCTGCCTAACTGAACCCAGCACTTCATAACTCACTCCATATACTGGACTACTGTTTCAATAAAGGATATGGGTTAAACCTATAAAGGAAATCAAACCATGGAAGTGGGCAGAGTGTGAAGCTGACTTGAAGTTCAGTCATCTGATCCATAATATGGTACTGGACTGATGTCATTTTTTTTTCTCTGAATATTTACTAGTTTTGTGATCATGGGCAAGTTTCTTCCTTTTTTTTTTTTAACATTTATTAATATACATTTTTAACATGGTTACATGATTCATGCTCCTCCTTTCCCCTTCACCCCCCCCCCCCGGCTCCCCCCACCCATGGCCGATGCGCATTTCCACTAGTTTTGTCATGTGTCCTTGATCAAGACCAATTTCCAAATTGTT
>NC_058130.1:704538622-704593624 GCF_016433145.1 Gracilinanus agilis
TTTTTTTCATTATTTCCCTTGATATTCTTGATCTTTTGTTATTCCAAATGAAATTAGTTATAGTTTTTTCTAATTCAGTAAAGAAGTTTTTTGGTAGCTTGATAGGTATGGCGCTAAATAGGTAAATTAATTTGGGTAGAATTGTCATTTTTATTATGTTAGCTCGACCTACCCATGAGCAATCAATGGCTTTCCAATTGTTTAGATCCAGTTTTATTTGTTTGGAAAGTGTTTTCATATAATTGCTGTGTTTGTTTTGGTAGGTATATTCCTAGGTATTTTATATTGTCTAGGGTGATTTTAAATGGTGTTTCTCTTTCTGCTTCTTGCTGCTCTAGTGTGTTGGAAATGTATAGAAATGCTGATGATTTATGTGCATTTATTTTGTATCCTGCAACTTCGCTAAAATTGTTGATTATTTCTACAAGCTTCTTAGTTGATTCTCTAGGATTTTTTAAGTAGACCATCATATCATCTGCAAAGAGTGATAGCTTAGTCTCCTCCTTGCCCACAGGACTGATGTCATTTTGCAATGCCATTCCTATATCTACTCAAACCTTTGGCCAAGATGTCTACCTCAACAGTGGAACATCCAGCTCTCATATGCCTCATATCCAGCAAAAACTTAAAAATTCACAACAGAATGAAAAGAATAATCAAGAAATTAAATGAGAAACTTTATTTGCTGACTTCTTCCACCTTAGAACTATGTGCGCGCGCGCGCACGCACCCCCCCCCCCCCCAGCCAGAAGGCCATGGGCAATAAAAAAGTGTCCACAAGCAAAACTAGCACCAATAAAAGTAAACAAGCTGGCAATCTCCTAGGAGAAATCACAGACTGGCCAGAGATATGTTTGGCTTGCAGGGCTCTATGTGTAGAGGCAGAAAAAACAAAGAGTTCCTCCGAGAAAGCCCCAGGCGGGAATGTGGTAAATCCCAGAGCTGTAGCAACTAGTGTGAGCATCCAAAGGTCCCTAGTATTGTATCTGAGACATTCTAGTGGATCCTGAAGATACAGCATTTTGAACCTCAAAAATCCAGGGGGACTTAACTCTGGGAAGTGGTCAGAAAAAGAACCCTGATGACTTAGGGTAAGACCAAGAGGGGCTGACTACCCTACTCAAAAGGATAGCAGAAGAGGGAAGTCCAGCCTGGCACAAGCCCCAATTCAGGTCTAACGTAAGAGAGAGGAATGAAGACAGTGGCCAATATTAAAAATTATTGTTGGTTTAGAGAACCCGTAAAAAGAGAGAGTATCTAGCAAAGACTCAAATAGGAGAAAAATAGAATTTTCACAAGGACTACATAAATATTGAGAAGAAATGACACAAGAAAATAAAATGAAAGCTCTGGAGAGGAGAATTAGTTGGATAATTTAAAAAAATTGGTAAATATTACTTAAATAATGGTTAACTCCCTGAAAATTAGAATAGAGCAAGAAATCAATAACTTTATAAGAAATATTAGCACAAAATCATGAGGTTGAAAAACCAGAAGAAAATGTAAGATTTTGAACTAACTGAAAAATAGATAAAAGAGACAAGTTAAAAATCATAGGATCCTCTGAAAGCCATATTAAAAATATAAATAAATGTTAAAAGCCTGGCTCTATTGAGTGATAGTTTATCAGGCCCAGAGAAGAGATGGAATATTTCTGGACATTCTGAAGCCAATACTTCTCTCTCCAATTCAAAGACAAAAAAAATGTTGACAGGGAATACTTATACACTTTAGTATCTTTTGTAACCCTAACCTGCCCAAAGTCTTACTCTGATACCTCATTGTGGAATATAGGTAACTTTGGGTTTTGAGGAGTATACTAGTGGAATGTAAACTCTGGCAGGTTCTATCATGATAGAAAGGCTCCGAGTGTTCCCAGACTTAGACTTTTTAAGACTCAGTTAAGCAGGAAGAGGCTTATTGCCAATAGGTAGTAACAAGGACTTTTGTGTCAGCAATCCATGAAACAAAAGAAAAAACAAAAAAGACCTCAGTCAAATGTGGCTCTCTTCTGTTTCTGCTGTGACAATGGCAGAAGAGTGGAAAGGCTAAGAAGTCTTTAGATTGTCCATATACTTTAACATGACTATTCATACTGTAAATGTGAGATCCTCATCCAGTGATTAAGAAGACATCATATACTTCTAGAGGAAGTAAATTACACTTATCTTGAACATTTTGCTATATATGAAACCAGAAAGAAATTGAAGCTAAATGGAAGCAGGGCTCGTAGGTTTTCCTTGTGGAAGCAATGAAAGGAATTGAGGGGAGTGGAGTGCTGAGGAAAAGTAGATGGCTTAGGGAAGAGTACCAGGCCTTAAGTGGAGAGCACCTAGGTTAAAATGTGGCCTCAGGGACTTATGAAAAAAAAAAGAAAAGGAAAGGAAAGGAAAGAAAGGAAAAGAAAAAGAATACTATCTACCTCTAGAGAAAGAACGGTATGAGTAGGAATGCAGATGAAAGCAAATGATTTAACACTTGTTAATTTGGTTATGTTTTGAGGTTTTGGTTTTATAAGATTATTCACTTACAAATGAATAACATGGAATTTTTTTTGTGTGATACTACATGTACAACCCAGACTGAATTGCTTGTCAAATCGAGGAGGGGAGAGAGAAGAAAGGAAGGAGACAATGTGGATCATATAACTTTGAAAAACTTACGTGGAAATTTATTAAAATAAAAAAATTTAAAAATTAATGGCGGCTTCAGACACTTCTAGCTTAATCCTGTTTGTCTAGACTTTGCCCTTCTATCTTAAGTGTTACTAAGACAGAAAGGGTTTTAAAAAAAAGGTATTGGGGGAGTTGGCTTTATTGTGTGTTCAAAGTTAACAAGAAAACATTTCATGGGACATTTAGTCATCTGTATTGTAACACTTATAAATACCACCATGAAAACAATTATTGTTTATAAACCAATATCTGAGGCAAAATATCAAGAGGGAGAAAAATTCTACAAAACCCTCCAAATTAAATCAGTATTACTTTGATATGTGTTAACTACAATGAACTAACTGAAAAGAAAAAAAAAAAAAAAGAAAAATGTGGCAAAAGTAATAGGTATATACACTTTCTCCCCTCTTACTCTTAACATAATCTGACTCCCAGTCGTCTTATTCCACTTAAAATGTTCTCCCCAAGATTCTTAATGATCTCTTAGTTGCCAAATCCAGTGGCCTTTTCTCAATTTTCATTCTCCTCAACCTCTCTGCAGTTTGACACTGTTGATCACCCTCTTATTGATATTCTCTTCTCTCTGGGTTTTTGGGACATCACTCTCTATTGGTTTTCCTTTGACCTATCCGATTGCTCCTTCTCAGTTTCCTTTGCTGTATCCTCAACTAAATCATCCCTTCTAACTCTATGTGTCCCATGGGGCTCTACCTTGGGTTGCCCTCTTCTCTCTATACTACTTCATTGGATGGTCTCAATAGCTCTCATGGATTTAACGACCATCTCTATGCTGATGACTCTCAAATCTACCTATCCTGCTGTGCCGCTGATCTGCCATCTCACATGTCCAACTGCCTGTCAGGTATCTCAAACCAGATGGACAGTAGATATCCTAAACCAGTATGTCCAAAACAGAATTTATTCTTTCCCCCTAAATCCTTCCTATCCTCTAACTTCTGTAATTCCTGACTTCCTAAACAGTGGCTATGGAAGGTCTAGATCAGTGATTCCCAAAATGGGCGCCACCGCCCCCTGCCTGGTGGGTGCTGCAGCGATCCAGGGAGGCGGTGATGGCCACAGGTAAGTTTGGAGGCAGTGACTGTATGTGACAGGGGACGCTAAGTAATATTTTTTTCTGGAAAGGGGGCGGTAGGCCAAAAAAGTTTGGGAACCACTGTTCTAGACCTTCAGAATTATAACCTCGGTGTCATCCCCAGTTTCTAGCTCTCATCCTCTCACCTCCATATTCAGCCTGTTAAGACTTATCAATTTCATTTTTGCAACATGTCTTGAAAATGCCCCTTTCTCTCCTCTGATGCCACCACTTTCATGTAGACCCCTATTACCTCATGCCCATCTATCACAATAGCCTGCTGGGGGGGTTTGTCTGCCTCAAATTTCTCCCCACTCCAAACTATCCTCCATTTAGTCACTAAAGTGATTTTCCTAAAGGACAGATTTGACATTAATAAACTCCAGGGGATTATTATTATTGCCTCCAGTATCAAATACAAAATATTCGGCATTGGTAACCTATCCACAGCAAACCCCCCCCCCCTCCATTTTCCAGTCTTCTTACATTACATTACTTGTCATGTACTCTTTGATCCAGTGACACTGGTCTCCTTGCTGTTCCACAAACAAGACACTTCATTTCTTGGTTCCATATACTTTCTCTGACTGTCCCCTTCTCATGGACATCTATCTTCTATAAAAAAATCCTTCCCAGTCCCTCTTAATTCTAGTATCTTCCCTCTTGTTAATTATTTCCTATTTATTTGTATTTTTACTTGCACACTAACTTTCCCATTAGATTGTAAACACCTTGAGAGAAATGACTTTCTTTAGCTTCTTTTTATATCTCAGAGCTTAGTACAGTGCCTGGCATATAGTAGAGACAATAAATGTTTATGGTCTGATTAACTGATGCCTTCGTCCTTTGCCTCTCCTAAGTTATCAATTTCTGTTATCCCTGAGATTTCTCCACAATGTTTCCTTCATTCACTCCTCCTCTCCATGACTACTGCCACCATTCTGGTTCACTTCATCAGAGGATCCCAGCTCCAGGGTTGGGAAGATCTTAGAAGTCATCTAGTCCTCATTTGACAGATGAAGAAACAGATTCAGAATTGAAAATGACAAGGTCCCACAAGGGTCTCAAGTGTCAATGGACGATTTCACCCCTCTAAATCCAATACCTCATCTCTCACCTGGATTGCTTCCATCTCCCCTGCAGAGGCTGTCCAATTAGGCATCTGAAAGCACAACTCTGTATACATCATTTCCCTGCTCATTACAATGCCTTCCAATCCCTCATTATAGTTTTAAGGAATAAAATGCAAATTTCATGGCCTAGTAGTCACAGCTTTATCTACATCTCATGCACTTTTTATATCCTACTTTGATTCTACTTATTTGCCTTATCGTATATTTGAACTAGACCCAAGTTCCATGAAAGCTGAGCCTAGGTCTTCATCAGCTGGGGTTCCTCTGGGGTAGCCAAACATATACCTCTACACAAAGGAGATGTCACTATATAAATGTTTGCAGAATAACAGTAAAAAAATTATCAGTCAAATAATCAAGAATTAACTGGCTTCCCACTATCTGCCAATAGTAGGCTCTATGAGCAACATAGAAATATGTAAGACAAGAGATGCCATAATTTCTCTGGAGCCCCATTGTATTTTGGGTGGGAAAGCAAAGAATCTGATTCTCCCCTCACTCCATAGCTCCATGTGGCAGAGCCAAAGCCTGGATGTCCACCAAGGGATCAGTAACTAAGAATTTGCTTGACAAAGCACTTCCTGATTCTGGACTAAGAACTTCTCTGAACCTCTTTAGTTAGCCCTTGATTTGGCTGGGACAAAGCCCTAGGGGCTAAGAACGCTGGACCTCTATGGTGTGTAGGGCATTAGCTCAAAAAGACCAGGGAAACCAAGGAACCACTAGGCCTAAAAATTTCAGGTGATCTTAAATGTTCTACCAATAACTGATGAACAATCAATGAATAATGTAAAGAATCAATTTGAAACCATCTCTTGACTTAGTTGGTAGATGCACACAGTAAGATGCTTGGAGGTGATAATTTTGAGTCATCTTTGAGATGATGACAAATGGGATACAATAAGGAACATCTACCCAGATTTTGATATGGTTACTGATCCTGTCCTAAAAGATTTTTTCATGAACAATTTAGGAAGGGACTTTCCAACTTTTGGCAATTGTAAAATCCTATAGGTGGCCTTTCTTGTCCTAAACTCTCTCCTTCCCTACCTCACTGTGGCAATGAAGCACAGGATTTAGAAGATGCTTCAGAGGCATACTAGTACAAACCAAAGGGGAACAAGAACTCTCCTCTAGAACCAACATGCAATCCTTTGACCTTTGTTTGAAGGCCTCTAGTGAGGGGAAACCATGTGGCAATCTATTTGGCAATTATGTCCCTCTGTGGCAACACTGGCAAAATCTTAGTGCTGAAAAGATGGGCCTGTGATCTCATGAGAAGCTTAGGGTCAGTAAACAAATGACAATTTCCTGTCAGCAATCCAATCATTTTCCTTCATGTCTCCTTTAGGCCCAGTTCAATATTGATCTGTATATTCTGTTCATTCCAGATTTACATATTGATGGGTACTCTATCTATAGTGTCTGTAAAACCATGTTGAAATCTTGACAAAGCTGAGGGAGTCACAGGTAATGGATGGTGAGCTAGAAGAAAGGACAAATGGAGCATTTAGGAATATAAATAAAATTAGGAAAACTCAGACCCAAAACTGGGTATTGGGAAAGCAGATCAAGGGTTTCTGGCAAGGATGGCAACATGAAAGTTTCCAGCCAAGTCTGGCTCCTTCTAAGACCATCTTAAGAACAATGGAAAACAAGGAGAAATAAAACAGAAGATCAACAAACACAAAAGTTTGGGTAATCTCCTCCTCCAAACAAACAAACAGACAAAATTTAACCATAAAGAATTTTGTTCTAGGTCTAATCCAGTACTTGGGGTGCTTTACCCTTCTCCTATTCTCAATTTCATGGTGTCAAGAAGAGGACCTCTGCCTCAGGTTCCCTGTCCAGAAAGTCTTGGTCCCCAGCTCCCCCAATTCCACCTAAGACCAAGAAATATAGAAGAGCCTTTGGACCAACAAAATCACAACTCAGCTATCCCATCTATAACCTCAGGAAGAAATAGGGCACAGGTGCAGCTAGCTTTATCCAGGATCAAGAATTTATCAGGACTCCTGGCTGTCTTATGAGTCTAAGCCATCTCTGCACAAGATGAGAAGGCAAAAATGAGATCCAATCTATACCACTGGTAGGAACACGCACATCAATATCCAGCATCTAGCAAGTGTTCATTAGGCCTTTAAAAATATCATACAAGTCAACCATTCAACTCTGAAGAGTTAGATGGTCAATCTCCAAGCCAAATGTTACTGCCAAATCCACTTAATTTGAATCCAGGAGGATTTCAAATCAGGCGAGGAGTGTGGCTTCCAACTGCAGAATAAAGATCACTGGCTCTGGAATCAAGAGTTCATGGGTTCAAATCCCACTTTCTAATGCTTGCCCACAGCCAAACCTTAAGTCACAATCTTTCTGGGCCTCAGTTGCTCATCTGTAAAATGAGGCCCTGAAGGCTTCTGAAGTCCCTTCCAGTTCTATTCAAATCTGTAATCTCATGATCCTCTTGATCTTGCTCCAATTCAGAGACAATTAGCAAATGAAAAGTGGTTCATTTGGAAACCTCTGCATCAAACAAGGTATATTAGTCTCTTTCTCTTAAGAATATTGCTGGTAGGTGAATCTCAGTCTTCTAACTTTACTGCCAGGGCACAGTGAGAGATCTGGCCCTGTCCGGAAGGAACATTTGAGAGGTCGTCTTCCATGATTTCTGCCAGGATGTCAGGATAGGCCCAGCCAACTCCAAGGGTTTAACATCATATGGGTAGGTGAAAAAATAGCAAAAGGTCTTTTATCACACCCAGTAGCTAACTATGCAAGACCAATCCTACTAAACAGAAAGCCAGATAAAGTTAGAAATCATCTTATTTTACTGCCCTCCTCTTTAATTTTTTCATATGTAACATTCCCAAACAGGTTGTAAGCTACCAGAAGACAGGGAATACAGCCTCCTGTTTTTGTGTTACCTCATTTGCTCATTTGTAAGATGGGGTTAATATATTATCTACTCGATAGAATTATTGTAAATAACATTTAGTATTACGTGAATGTAAGATATTATAATTATATCCATCTTGCTTCGAATGAGGCTGGGCATAGTTGTTGAATGAGTTAATAAGACCATATTCCTTCAGTAAATAGATTTGAATTTAATATTTCTCATCTTAATTTAACAAAAAAAAATTTTTTTTTTGAAGCAGAGTTAAATGACTTGTCCAGGGTCACATAGCTAGGAAGTACCTGAGGCCAGGTATGAACTCAGGAAGATGAGCCTTTCTGACTGCAAGTCTAGAGGTCTATCCACTGTATCATCTGGCTTCACCTCTCATTATCTTTATTATTTACCTCCATAGAACTAAGATGTGCTCAAACTTTATAAATGCATTCACTGGCACAAAAGTGACTAGAGAGTCTGAACATAGGATTGAAATAAAAACCAGAACAACATTCTGACACAGAGATATCTGTGAATAATGAATCTGGAGATTCAAGGAGTGACAATAAAAAGCCAGTGAGGATTAACAAAAGGCTAGCAAGAAAAGGCTTGTGCCACATACTGATCAAGAAAAATCAAGAAACCTAATTTTGAACTTGGAATGTAACCAAAAAAATTATATGCAAAGTCTAGAAAATCACCCTCCTCAAGCTATTAAAAAAAAAACCCAAACCCTTAACTTTTGTTTTAGAATTGATGTAAGGGTCAGGCAACTGAGGTCACAACTGTAAAAGTGAAATTTGGGAAATGCCATCTAAAAGTATATATATTTTCTATGGACATGTGGAAATTATCAAACTACATTTCCCGTGGTCCAATGGGTTTCCGTTTCCGGTTCTTGGGCGTGGGAACGCCTACGTCTCCACACAGAACAGTTTAAATCTCCGGGGTTGGGGGGGGGGGGGGGAGTGGCCTCTTGGCTAGCAGGCTCTGGGAGAGATGAGAGGTAACAAAATGGAAAAAAATGTATGTATTGTAATTTATAATGTAAAGTTTAAATTCTTTTGAGAATAATTTCAGGATAAGGATCTTGCCATCTCCCCAGAATCCAGACGATGAACCTGTTTGGTGAAGACACCATGAAGATGTCTGAAAAGCCTTCACTGTACCATGAAGACCAAATTTTGAACTTTGGGGTGCAGTTGATTGAACTATGGGGAGTTGAAATTGAGTTGTATAATTTGTTCTAATTGTATACTGTTATACCAATAGGGGACTGCCCCCAAATTGGTTTTTTGTCAATGCGGCTAATATTAACCAATTGTTCATCTATTTCTTTTATCCCCAAATTCCTGAAAATTTTAGAAGTTGTCTATTTTTACAGGTCCAGCGAAGAAAAAGGACTAACCTTTTTTTTGCCGGACCTCACGGGGAATTGTAAAAGTGAAATTTGGGAAATGCCATCTAAAAGTATATATATTTTCTATGGACACGTGGAAATTATCAAACTACATTTCCCGTGGTCCAACGGGTTTCCGTTTCCGGTTCTTTGGGCATGGGAACGCCTATGTCTCCACACAGAACAGTTTAAATCTCCTGGGTTAGGAGGGAGTGGCACTTGGCCAGCAGACTCGGGAGGAGACAGGAGACAATAATGGTGAGGGCGGCGGTTTTGAATTCTTACAAGCGCGTGGTCTAATAACTTTATCTATAAGCATGGCTTTTATTAAAATATTAATTTATATTATTATATCAGCGCTTATTATTTTTTATCCTTATACAACAGGTAGGAAGTGTCTGAGGCCAGATTTGAAGTCAGGTCCTCTCGTGCAGGTCTACTCTCTGTGTACTGAGCCACCTGGTGCCTCTTCTCCCCTATTTTTTAATCTACTACTCAATCCTTAGGAGGATATTATAGCTCTAGTGAAGTCTGTATAGTCAAAGTTATGTTTTTTCCAGCAGTAATATATGACTGAAAGCTGAGTGCCATAAAATTGATGCTTTCGAGTTGTAGTTCTGGAGAAGAATTTTGAGAGACCCTTAAATAGTGAGGAGATCAAAATCAGTCAATACTTAAAGAAATTAATTCAGAGTACTCATGGAAAAGGACAAATAACTGAAGCTGAAGCATAAATTCTTGTTACATAATGAGAAAACAGAAAAGATCCCAATGCTGGGAAAGTCTGAAGGCCAAAGGAGAAGGGGATGGCAGAGGATGAAATGGATAGATGGTGTCAAGGAAGCAAAGAACATGAATTTGGACAGACTTTGAGAGATAGTGGAAGAAAGAAGAGTCAGGCATGCTATGATCTTCCAGATCACAAAGAGTCAGACCTGACTGAACGAATGAACAACCACCTCTGTGGAGAAGATTCAGGGTGGGTAAAAAAAAAAAAAAAAAAAAAAAAAGACTGGCAATTATATAATCTATAAGGAAAGAATGAGACTTTATAAACCTACAAATTCTTACACTTCTTCCATAGTCTTCTCTGTTGATTCTAGTTCACAATGATATACAATTAACAGAACACTAATTATGTGGTCTTGTATTGTTCTCTAATCATTATTTCATGTTATTGTGTTTCATCTCCCTAACTAAAATGTATGCTCTAAGAATGAAAGTACTATATTTCTTTCTAGTACCCCACTTCCTTAGTATCTAGCACAGGATTAGGGACATGGTAGATAGTCAGTAAATAGATAATTAAAGCACAGAAGAGAATGGGGGTAGGTGGAAAGATAGGGACAAATTTAACAGTCTTCTCTCTAGAGGACTATTATGAGAAAGAATGGAATGAGTTATTCTGTAACTCTGTAAAGGACCAAATTAAGAGGCAGCAGACTTAAATTTGAGGCTTTGTATAAGAGTACCAGAAGCCAGAATTAGGGAGGTGATAGTCAAAGGTTCATGGTTGGAGAGCTGGAAGGGACTTTAGAGGTCAGAGTCCACACCTTTCATTTTACAGAGGAAAATTTTTGACCTGATCTGATCAAACCATAGAGTACTGGGAGCTTATACTTTACAAACTTAAGTGTGTATAGAGGAGGAAGAACAAGATGAAGTATCTAGAAATCATAACGCATGAGAAATGGTTGAAAGACCTGAACATGTCTATCAGTGGTTTCCAAATCATCCCATGACAATAAGTTGTCAATATTTCCCTCTTTTAATAAGATAAACTACATAATTTAAGTTTTATAAACCCTCATTTTATTAAAAAGGAATAATATTTTTATTATAATTTTAGTTTACACTTAAATCTTAAACAAAAATAATGATATGGATGTCTACTGACAAAATCTTTTATGATATATTGAAGACAATGAAATTTAAACTTAATTGAACATTTCAAATAATCATCTCTACTTAACATCCACACAAAGATTAACTTTAAACTACTCACATTTTATGTCAAAGGCTATAAGTATAGCAATAACAACTCATGAGTCATGAGCCTATGCTGATTAATTATAATGGCATATTCCAACAAGCCAATTTAAATTTGACCTTGTTTGTGCATGCTGAGTTACTCTTCACACTACATTTATCATCGTCAGCTAGAGAAAATTCGACATGATGACATTTTACTTGTTCTTTTGCTGACCTGAACTTTTTAAATTTTTTTAGAAGTAGATATATTTAGGCAGAAATTGTATTGAGAAATATTCTATAATTTTGGCCAATGTTTTTTATACTACCCTCACAAGGGTATATGTGTGTGTTGGGAATAGTTCAGTGGTTTGGAAGAATCTGGTTATTTTGATTTGATAGAAGGTAGAATACTTTGCTCCTGGTTTTCATCAAGTGATTCCTTTTTAGAAGCAAGAAAAGGTGTTGTCAGCACATCCCAAATCACTGTTAAGAGGAAGATGTAGGGACAGCTATGTGGCACAGTGTATAGAGTGTCAGGCTTGGAGTAGGGAGGACCTGGGTTCAAATCTGACCCCAGACACAATTTAGCTATGTGACTCTGGGCAAGTCACTTAATCCCACTGCCTAGTCTTTGCCCTTCTTAGAGCTGTAACTAAGACAAAAGGTAAGAGCTTAAAAAATAATAATAATTAAAAAAAGATGTACAAATCTGAACTTCCTGTCTTCCTCAGTGCACTGGAGATTCATAAAAATTTGCTTTGTATTTAGGGGTTCAACTAATAATTATTGAAGAATAATTTTTCCCCTGGAATTTTGTGTTGAAATGCTTAATTCTTTTAGGTCATAGTACTTCTTTATCATATTAAGAGTCTGATTCAATTTTCTCATGTCTTCACACTTTCTACTAGGGATGGCTAGTGAAGGTCCTTTTTGATGTTTCTAACTTCTCCTGACTGCAATTTCTAAGGTTTTTTTCACTTTAATGTTTCAGTGTGGAACCATTGGATGGTATCAACAACTACAAGAAATCATCCTCAGCTTTCAGTCACTGGCCAAGAGTAAAGCAGCCACAAGTCTTGGTATGGGACATCAAGGGAGAGATCATGGATAGTGATTGGTGACTAGGATCAGGATTTCAAGAAAGTCTCACTCTCTCTTCTTTGGCCACATTATTCACTGCCCTTGAGAGCCATACTTTTTCTTTTTGCCTTTCTCCAGTTCTGGGACCACAAACCAAGTCAACAAACATTTAAGTTCTTAGTATGTGTCTAATACAAGTGCTAAGCTTTGGAACCAAGATCAATCAATTCTGCCACTGATCTTAAAGGAAACTTAGAAACTTTCCACACCAAAGTGCCCCTTTCAGGCCTCCTTCATTAGTATATAAGCTCCTGACCTGCAAAGAGGACTTATTTTTTTTTTTTTTTTTTTGCATTTGTATCCCCAGCACTCAGTAAGTATTTAATAATAGCTTTCTTACATTCACTCATTTTCATTTGTTAAGGGCATATGCCACCTGTAGCTGTACAATTGACAATTGGCCTTTAAAAGCTAAATTTCTTCCAAATAATATAGCCAGTATAATGTGATATCAATTGTGAGGATAGGAAGCAGAGTTCTGAAATTCCCCCAAAGCGAATCATTCCAGTATAGCTATCATACCATGTACCATGTGGTTTCTAAGAAGCCCAACAAAACAACAACCAGTTAGCTAGGTAATACATGGAGTTATTATTTTTGGTGACCACAGGCACCTATGAAGGTCACCAGTGGGAATTTGGTTCTTCTGCTCTTTGCTGAAATCAAGAGTAGCTCTGCAGAACCACCATGTCATGGATATATATTTAAAAAACTTCTATCTACAAATGAAACTTGATCCTCACAAGCCACAATAAATATAAATGCTTTGAGGTTGACATAAGTGCTTTTTTATAAACCATCTCATTTGAACTTCACTGCACTCCGTGAGGTAGGTATTTTTATTTTCTATGTGGTGGGCTTCAAACCCAAATCCTCCTGACTCCAAGTCCAGCTATATGGCTACAAATTCCACTATACGACAATGTCTGTTTCTTCTAAGAAAATAACCAACATGTGCCTACCTGAAGGTTCTTCCCAACAGTAGCTCTCCTATTCTCAGAAGTATTGAGATATCAGCCACAGGTTGGGTATGAGGTAATGAATGTTATTATCCATATCCCTGGGAGGTGCATCTCTCCCTCCTGGCTAAAATGATATCCTGTAAATGCAGTGCTACCCATACAGAGCATGTAAAATTAATTAGTCCCTACATCAGAATCAGAACTTACCCTATAGTTAGTATTAATTTTTATTCAACTTACTCTTACTTCCAAGATATGGGACCCTGTTTGCCTAGATTTTCCGTAGGTCCTGGATTTTAACAGTATTTGTCAGATACATCCTGTTTGGCTGGACTGCTGGGAAGACGAGGGTCATGGCCCCAACAAAGAGATGACTTGCATTCAGGTCACTGACTTATCCAAGAGGGATCTTTGCATCTAATGACCTCAGGTCACAGAGACAAGCTATTCCTGAAATAATGGGTGCTCTTTCTATAACATGACAACCACAAGAGTACCAAGAACAGAGAAGAGGTAGGCTAAAAAATCAATAGGAAGAGATAAGGTGGGACAAAAATCTATATTACTCAGAAAGTGGGGCTAAGACATTGAAAGTTATTACTAACAGCATCTCAAAAGGAGAATCCCCTTATTATCCTTTATTATCTCCTTCTTTTCTTATGCTATAGATCTAAAAAGATTGCTCTCATACCTACACTCAAGCTCACTTTGATCTTGACCTCAAGGCCACTAAACCCGGCAGGCAGCCAGGTGGAACCATACTTTAGAGCTGCTCTGGAGAGAAGGGAGACCACAAATTCTAGATGATTTTGGCTGCTTAGGAAACAGACCCTCTTTTCAATGGCCTGTTTATTAAGGGGGTGGGAATGAGAAAGAAATAAAGTATCTTACTTACAGGAATACAGCAATCATTATAACCTCTCTCCTGTTCTTGAGGAAGGTGACTCAGGCTGGTTTCTCCCAAAATTGGGATAGTCGAGATGGATTAGAATTCCATGTTTTTGAGAGGCCACTTAGGCTATTCCCCTGTCTCCAGATAGGGCTACACCCCCTCCCCAACCTTCTGGATGTAAGATTCCTTGGAAAGGTATATTATATTTGGCCCATTCCTTAACAAGCCTCACTGAAATATCCACCTGAGATGTTAGGTGGAGCAACATACTGGAGAGTTAAGGGTTGGCAGGCATCTCTTGTGGGCAAGTCACTTAGCCTCCCAGTAACCTTATATGTCTTCATCTGTCAAATAGACAATCTGCCCTGGAGGGTTGATGAGAAGTTCCCATGGAGAAAAGATAGTTACCCTAGCAGGGAGAGACTCGGGACAGTAAACTTTGTTGAGCTCTTGTTCCAAAAAGGTATGGCAGACTCTTTGGCCACAGAAACAGAAGGTATCGTGTTTATCATGAACGCTGAGTTGCCAACCTCAGGCAGTTTTGTGATCTGATGCCTAGCTTGGATAGGAATGGATTTTTGTGTTGCCTGTACCAATTCATGTCCCTTTCTTGTTTCTATTCAGCACTCATTTCTGCACTGACATCATTGGCATTCAATCAGCCATCTCATACACCAATCCCAGCTTTACCAGGATGCTGATTAGGCAGGATTAGACAACAGGCCACAAATGGGTTCTGGTCCCAATCCCAACTTGCATTTTTACACTAGGGGAAAATGTGGCAATACGATGAGCAGGTAACAAAGCTAGCTGGGAGTTCTGAAAAGGGAAGAGTCATCTCTGTTCAACTTGGGTTATAGTATCCACCAAACATTACTCTTTCAAGAGTTCTGAGTTTCAAGAGTTACCTCACCAGGAATCTAGAGATTCCACTGAAACTGTTCCATTTTAGGTTAAAAGAGGCAACTTCTCCTGCACTAGTTCTCTGGAGTTTTCCTACCAAGTTCATATGGAAATTGAGGCCTGTCCAGCTCTGTAGTAGATTTCTAACACCTGGACTTTCCACAGCTAAATTCTTCCATAAACTTCAAGCAAGAATAAAGGGCAAAAGGACTTCTTTGAAAGGCCACTACCATTTGGTGGCCCTTGGACACCCTCCCTCCAGCTGTCTGTAACCCTGATTATAGAGAACCTCAGATCTAATGTAGAAGGCTCACAAAATGGGCCACAGGAATTACAGCCCAGGGCTTAAAAAGTTTCTTTCAAGTTATACAGGACAGGGAAGTTGCAGAAAGGATGACTAAAGGAAAGAGACAAAACACTTGCCTCTTTAAATGGAAAGCCCAAGGTGGTAGGCTTTGAAGTGGTTTTAATTTTATGAAAAAGTAAAACAGTAAACAGTAAAGCAAACATTTCCCCAGAACTTATTACAATTACAACCACAGAATCTCAGAGCTGGATGGGATATCAAGAGTATTCAGTTCTGCATTTATTTGAGTAAGAATCTCCATTACTACACAATCCAAATATAACCACCCAACTTGTGTTTGAAGACCTTTAATGATGAAAAATCTCCAAGTCTCAGCTAAAAGCCACCTTCTACAGGAAGTACTTCCCAATTTCATCGAATGCTAGTGCCTTCTGTGATTATTCCCAAATTAATTTATATATAGCCTACCTGTACATAGCTTTGCACACTGTTCCCCACCCCCACCCCCAATCTCTATTAGATTTTTAGCTCCTTGAGAGTAGGGAACATTTGCTTTTCTTCATACCCCTAGCACTTAGCACTGTCTGGCACATTGTTTATTGACTGACTAAACTCCTGATGTAGCCATTATACTTTCAGAAAGATTAATGTTACGAATGAGAGGTAGGTGAGATTTTACTGATAAAGAGCACCCAAGACCAGGAGAAAACAGGAGATATAAACTTATAGTCTAAGGAAGCACTTACTTGTGGAAAGCTTAACTTCTGGATCTATGAGGCATTTAAAGAAAAATCTTTTAGACCAAGAGAACAAAAACAAACAGGAAATTCAGTTTAATTGCCCCCCAAAAGCTAAGATGTGCATAAGCAGAGTGAGCCTAGCCTGGGAATTCTAAGGCTGAATTAAGCAAGGGATGGCTCAAGAGTTGGTACTTCATGGATTTCCTTTTCCTGGTTTCTCAAGGGACTAATCTGAGAAAGAAAATCAAGTACCTCAGGTGAGTGAGGAGCTCACATGGCAGTTATTTTATCTCAGTATACCAAGTATACTAAGAAGCCCATACCCTGCCAGGATAAGACTGCTTATAACTTCTATTCTTCAGGGTATATGAACTGTGTTCTGAGAGAGAGAGAGAGAGAGAGAGAGAGAGAGAGAGAGAGAGAGAGAGAGAGAGAGAGAGAGAGAGAGCGAGCCAGCCAAACACCCTTTCCCCCTTAGCTCTAATCACCTGTCCTCTACGGAATTTACAAGGTATCCTGGGACATCATGGCAAAAATGAAAATGAACAGTAGTTCCTATCCAGTGGAGCTCTGATCTAGAACTCCAGATGTACTCACTGATTTACTGGGCAAATCAGTTACCCTGCTGGGAGGTGGCCTAAGGAAGTGGGGCAGTTTAGTGCCCTCTGTCAAGTAGCTAGTGGGGTAGGGGTGAGGGGGAGGACCAGCTGCTATCTCTTTGGATGTTCCTTCCCACATCCAAGATTCTATCACATTTTACTTTCAAATTTCTATTTCTGAACTTTCCCATAAGGTCTTTCATTATATACCTAGCTACTGGTTTAACATGCTACAGCTCAATATTTTGGGCCAAATCATGCCACATTCTCTACAGCCAGTGCCCCTGGCAACACATACATTAATTACTGTGTATAACTTCCTGGGAATGGTGTTTGTTATTGAAACTCTGGGCTTGTTAAGACTGACAGAGATATTTTTCTAGTTGTCTCACTGTTAGGTAAGGACCAAAGAATGAGAAGGCCTGACCCAGCCCATTCCTTTCTAGTTCTGCCCATCCAAGGGAAAAGTCAGTTGAGCAGCAGCTGAACCACTAGGAAACTTAATCAGGCAAAGCTTAGGACTTAGGGATGTATGGTTAATCATTATGACAAATGGTTGTGAACTCTAGGAAAAACAAAGATCCATAAATTACATTGTTCACCTCTAATTCTGTGGGTCTAGAAGAAAACTTTTTCTTCTATTTTAGTCCAGCCATAGTCTGGGACAAACCTATGCCTACCAGGTACAAAGGACAGACATTTGGGGGGGTGGGGTTGGGTGTTTACATTCTTGAATCTTAAGATTAGAAGGGATAACATTATAGCTGTCATTTATATAATGCCTTATAAATAAGATCCCATTTGATTTTCACAAAAATCCTGGGAGGTAAGTGCTATTATTATCTTCATTTTACCGAGAAGGAAACAAGACAGACAGAGGTGAAGTGATATGCTCAGGGTCACACACCTTGTAGGTGTCACACTTGAACTCAGATCTTCCTGACTTCAGGTCCAGTTTTCTATCAACTTCACCACCTAGCTGCTATGCACTGCTGTCCCCTTATTTCTCTCTTCCCTTCCATATTACTACTTATATAAGACCACAGCTAATGAAAGAGGTAATAGTAATAATAGCTAACTTTTATATGGTGCCCAAATAAACTTCTCTCATTTTAGCCTCACAACTCTGGGTAGTGGATGATGCTATTTGTACTCCCATTGTACAGGTTAGGAAACTTAGGCAAAAAGAAGTTAAGTGATTTGCCTAGGGTCACAAAGCTTTGTAAATGTCTGAGGCTGCATTTAAATTCAGGTCTTCCAGACTTCAGTCCCAGTACCTCATTTACAGTGCTACCTAGCAGCTCCAAGTAAGTAATCCAAAAATCTCCAGCCCCACCCTAAATGGAAGACAAATAGGGTGGAATCTAGTGCCTCCCTAATCAGGGTTCTGATTGATGAAGGTTTAGTTCACAACTTTCTTCCTGGTGCCAGTGAAATGGGCAAGTCTATACTATGTATCCTCATTACTGGAGCTCTAACTTAGGATCCCAATATTTTAGAGTTGGGAGTGATTTTATAGGTCTTTCAGTCCTTTACTGATCCATTGTTAAGCCCTTTTCTGTAGACACTGCAAAAATGTGGTATCCAGGTCCCCATCGACATTTCTAGCGAGTGTATATTTTGAGGAGGGTTGCTCTCCCCAAAAACAAAGTCTAATATTACCTTTCCCTTCTAGATCAAATGGCCTTTCCCTCGAACCAAGGGCTGAGTTGTGAGGACATATTAGAGGGCTAGAGTATACCTTCCAGACCATCTCAGTAGTTGAGAAATAGTCCTCCCACCCCACATTCTGGCAAATGTTGTGCTGTTCCGAGTGGCAATAACCCCATTTCACTTCTCTCCGACTCCTAAACATAGGCGGGACAACCTCAAACGTCCCAACCCCTTAGCCAGGTTTCAGCGGAGGCAGTACGCCCTGTAGGGCAGAAGGGGAACGAAAATTTCAGGCGCCCTCGGACCCTTCCCCGGCTCCAGCGGAGTAAGTGCAGTAACCGCGTGCACCAGCCTCCTCTCACACAGCTGTCCACTGCTGGTGCAGCAAAGGAGAGATCACCAGCCTGCGCGCCCCAGCTCTCCAGTCTCCAAAGCGGAACGAGGCGCAGTTACTCAGTGCCCCTCCCGCCCCCGCCACCCCATGCAGCAATAGAGAGAAAAACCCCATGCGCCTAGCTCTTCTACAGTCTCCAAAAGAGTACTAGTACCAGGCGCCGTCACCCCGCGCCCCACCCGTCCCGGGTGCAACTGAGAAAGGACCACCACTCTGTGCGCTCCCGGACCCTCGCCAGGCTCCAAGGGATAACGCGCCGTCACCCCGTGCCCGTCCCAGGTCCCTCACCGGGCTCCAGCAGATTAGCGGGTCTGTGTCCGGATCGCCCACTAGGGTCCACAGCTTGGTCAGGAAAGCAGGAACGTTGCTGGGCCCCGGCATGCCGGGGCCCCCGGGAAACTCCATTCCGGGGGCCGGCGGGTAGGGTAGGGCAGGGCAGAGAGGCGGGCAGCGAGGGAGGCGGGCAGGGCAGGGGCAGGTAGGGGAGGAGAGGGCCGGCCTGCTGCGAGCGGACCGGGTACGGAGAAAAGGAAGACTGCCGCTTAGTGCCGCCGCCGTTGGGGCTGCAGGGGATCCGCCGCCTCGGCCTCAGGCGCCGTAGCCGACTTCGCCAGTGCCTGAGCCACTACCCGGGCGGGCTGCGCAGACAGAACTCCCGGGCCCAGCATGGCCGCCGCCATCTTGCGACGGGCTCGCCCCCGGCGGCGTCGATTACCTACGCGCGTGCGCGCGCGACGTTCCCTCCGCCCAACGGCATCCCAGCCCCGCCTCTCGCGTGCGTATTAATTTCATTCCGGCTTCTCTTTCCTAGTTCTTCTTCCGTACCCGGCAACGAGAGCTTCAGCGCATGCGTACATTATCTTCTGTTCCGAGGAAAAGGGTTTCATTCGCGCAGCCTCGGCTGCTGTAGCGCTCCGGACGCTACGCCCCGCGCAGGCGCATACTGCCTCTGATCCAGGACCGGACAGGAAGGGGTGGGAAGTAGAGACGAGGTCTCCCGGCGCCACTGCCTGGAAGCGGCGCGAGGACCGGCGGGAACATGGCCGGGGCGCGGGGCAGACGGCGCGCAGGCATGGAAGCAGGCGCCCGAGTGAGAATCGGGAAGAGGCCCGCAGAGCAGAAGTCCGAGCTGCAGGAGGCGGGGTCCAGCGAGGAGGTGACAGCGCAGGGCGGGCCACGTGCACGCAGGCGGAGGGAGGGAACGAGGGGCGATGAGGAAACTGAGGAGAGGGATGAGGAACGGGATGAGGAACGGGTGCTGAGGAAAGAGGCCTTTAAGGGACAGGAATAGAGTGGGGCTGAGGGAGCAGGGATAATGAGAGAGAGCGGAGGGGAGAGGTCCTTAAGGGACAGGGATGGAGGGGGATGGGACCCAGGGAACGGGGAGGGAGACTGGGGAGGGACCCGTAGGGGACAGAGAAGATGGAGGATCGTTGAGAGCCGGGGGCCCTGAGGGGACAAAAATGATGATGAGGATACAGAGGAGAGGACCTTGAAGTGACAGGGATAAAAAGGGGGTCAGGGAGGGAGGGAAGAGTTAATATTGTCTGCTATATGCCAGGCACTATGCTAAGCACTGAGGATACAAAAAAAGGCAAAAGACGACAATTCCTGCCCTCGAGGAGCTTACAGTCTAATGAGGGTGATAACATAAACAAATATATACAAAGTATGTTTTATACAGGATAAAGATGATGTAATTAACAGAGGGTGAAGATAAGACATAGGAAACCTGGGGAGCCAGTCCTCTCCTCTGAGGCAATAAAGACAATGAGGAATCCCCAAAGGGATAAGGATGATGGGGGGCCCTGAAGAGGATAAGGTGCTGAGAGGAGGGAGATAGAGGAGAGAAGGACATTGAGGGAATAGATATGATAGGAAGGTCCTGAAGGAATAGGGAAGACGGGAGTTTACTGGAGAGGGGAGCTTTGAGGCAATAAGAATAATGGACACTGAGGGAACTGGGACAATGAGAAACAGAAGGGAAGAGGACACTGATGGAAAAGGGACTGAATGTGGGTGTGAATGAGGATACTGCTAAAAAAGATAACGGGGCTGGGGAACTGTAGGAAATAGAATGGGTTGGGTGCAGGGCAAGCCAGTGCTTCTGTCTGCTATATGGTATTAGTGATTTAGAAGGTAAAGGAATTTAATATGACTGAAGAATGTTACTTGGGGCCAAGAGGAGATTTTAGGATTAAAGGAATGCTGAGGAGGTAGGACTGGTGGCCTTAAGATGTAAGGATGTGGAAGGTATGGAAAAAACTAATCTCTGATTTGATAACATTTAGTAGAGATTGTCAAATGGTTGATTTGGGTGAAGGGCCTGGGTTTGGAATTAGTAGGAGCCAGGAAATGACTACTAGAAGGAACAGAGTGATTGGGAGAGACCTTGAAGTGATAGAAAGGCCTGAAGAGATCTGAGAAAACCTGAAGAGTAGTGGAAAGGAAACCTCAAGAAATGGGTGTGAGGTAAAGTGGGTACGCCTGAACAATTGGTGCTATAAAATTGCAATAGGAAATAATTGAAATTGATGGACCATAGAAGGCAGGACTGGAATATTTGAGAGTTGAAGTGGAAAAAATGAGGAGATAGTGGGATACCTTGTGGTGGATTTGCTTAGGAAGTAGGCATTCTGAAAGGAGAAGAGTCTAAGGAAGTAAGGAAAGAATAGAGGTGGAGGAGAGAAAGAGGTTTGAAAGATAAAGGGGCCGGATAGAGTAGGAGAGGGACTAAGGGCCCAGTAGACAATATACTGGGAAAAGAGCTAGTCTTTTTGAATCCAGTCCCTAGAGATGTCAAAGCATTTATAAATAAAACCTCCCTTTCCCTTTCCCTTTTCCTTTTCCTTTTCCTTTCCCTTTTCCTTTCCCTTTCCCTTTCCCTTTCCCTTTCCCTTTCCCTTTCCCTTTCCCCTTTTCCTTTTCCCCTTTCTCTTTTCTCCTTTCCCCTACCTCCCTTTCAGTCAGTCCCTCCTCTGCTTCTCTTTTTCTGAGTNTTCCCTTTCCCTTTCCCTTTCCCTTTCCCTTTCCCTTTCCCTTTCCCTTTCCCTTTCCCCTTTTCCTTTTCCCCTTTCTCTTTTCTCCTTTCCCCTACCTCCCTTTCAGTCAGTCCCTCCTCTGCTTCTCTTTTTCTGAGTGAGTGGCTCTCTCTGTGGACACTGGGCACTCTTGTCACCAGGACCCTCTGAGCATAGTTCTGCTTTTTTTCTGCAATCCTTACCTCCCTTAGGTGCATCAGAGACTTTTTTTATAGCAAGTATGGACCCTATATCAGACTAGTACGGGTAGTGTTAAATCCGAAAATGACTTTTAAGGGGGGAGGTCCTGGAGCCAGGCTTTTCCTCATAAGGTATCCTAGTACCCCTTAATTCCTGGATTTTGCCAAACTTTTCATGTGATCTGTGAATTGATTATTGTTGCCCTTACTATTAGGTACTTTTGCCTAAGGCTATTTTCCATCATGGGTCTGTTTTGCTAGTCCACAGAGGATGGCATATCGCAGGTATAATTTGGTTATTCTAGGCATGTGATTTTTGGAAGAACCAGAATACATTTCTTAAAGGGTATAGTCTATATATTATACCCCTCTGTGATGAACCTAGCACAGAATTGTGTGCTTGCTGAGAGACTATGAATGACCAGATGAATGGGGCTATAAAGTCAATAGGAGCAATTTATGGCCCTTGGAAATAACAACTGCAATAGCTAGCACTTACATAGCATTTGCAAAGCACTTTACATACATTATCTTCTTTGATCAGTATTGAACCTGGTCAGCTTAGCTAGCTAATGGTGTTTGTTAAACTTTCTGCTCACCTTTGACATAGCATAAATGGAGAGGGGTTCATTGGTAGTTCTGTACCATAATATAAATGCTTCTTTGGCAGCTGTCTCTCTTCACTCGTCCAGACCTCAATCAGATTGCTGCAGACAGTGAGTCTGACTCATCTGATAGTGAAGAGAGTGTGTTCTCAGGACTGGAGGACTCTGGCAGTGACAGTAGTGAGGAAGATGCCAGCAGTATTGAAGATGGACAATCCAGGAACATCCCAAAGATCACTCAGGAAAAGTCCCAGGTAAGTGAAGAACTCTTAGGCATTATTAGGTAAAGGTTCTTCTGGAAACATGGTGAGAGTGTGTGCTGTTCTTGATTCTTCTTTGTCTGGCTTTAGGCAGCTCTACCCCTTAGTGCCTTTAGGAGCTCTGAGGGCTCTATCCTTCAGCATCTTATGTAATTAGTCAATAAGTTTTTAAGGCCTTACTATATGGTCTGGTTATAGTGCTATGTGCTAAGTTTAGAGAGACAAACATAGGAGATTCCTGTTTTCAGCGAGCTTACATTCTAAGCTGTGGAAAGGCAACTGGGTTGGGAGCTAACTGGCCTGAATTCTTTTATTTCATTTAATTTTTTTAATTAAAAAATTTTGAACTTAAATTTATTATATATGTATAGAAATATATATATAAAATTTTAAAAATTGAACTTGAATTTAAAAAATTAAAAATTTGAACTTAAAAGCCAGAACATTTCCACATATATAGCACAACTTTATAAAAAGAGGATTGTATGTGAAAAATAGAAATCTCCATTTTATACAGTTTTTAAAAAAAGGATAAAGTATACACACATACATATTTTAAAACTGCCCTGTTTCTTTGTGCTTCCTTCTGAATTTTGTTTTATTCTCTTCGGTGTATTTGGGAAAAATATTTCAGTAGTCTGTTTTTCAGGACATCAGTGTTGTTAAACCCTCTCTCACTTCCCCTCTACATCAACTCCTCTTCTATTAAAAATTTTTTAGGAAAAGGGAGAAAAAAACCCTTGTCCAAAAACATATATCACTTTCTGTACCTTCAGTCTGTCACCTGTCAGGAGTTGGATGACATGTTTTGTCATAGGTCCTCCAGAGATCTGGTCATTGGAATGATTAAAGTTGTTTCAGAGTTATTTTTCTTTACAGTATATAAATCGTTCTCCTGATTTTGTACACTTCACTCTTCATCAGTTTATACTTTTCTCTGAAATCAGTTCATACTCTACTCTGAAATCTTTCTTCCATATTTTCTAGTGCAATGGATCTTTACATTTATATACCATATTCTCCAATTATCTAAGAGGAAAGATAAGGTAGCTCTTTACATTCTAGTTCTTCCTGTTAATTCTCTCCCCCCATCCTCATTCAGGATAAGGAAATGTGTTTTGCTTGTGGCCCACCCTTCCTTGTATTATTCTCCTTTTTAATCTTCCAGTTTGTTTCTCTATTGAATTTGGTGTATTTCTGCACCAAACTGTTATATGTATGATCAACCCTCCTTTGTTCATTTCAGGAAAGAGTGAGATTCCATCTTTGGAGTAGAAGAAGTTAAATACTATAGTTTCTTATAGAATACCCAAATACTCGTCATGTGTGTTCTTTTTCAGGATCTATTTCTATTTGAGTTTGATGCCACTGGTATAGTGCATAGTGAGCTTACTTTAGAGTCAGGACTCTGACTTCAAGTCCAAATTCCAATCCTGATTGGTTGGATGAGTCCTTGGACTTCTCAGGGCTCTAGAAAACTCACAGTAAGTTGCAGAGCAGATGTTGGCCTGTATTGCTGGAGAAAGTTTTCCTTATACCAGTGAAATCACAGTTCTGATCAAAAAATAAAACAAAAACAATTTATTTAATGTCTTTGAGATGCAATTTCTTCATGTTTTAAATGGAAATTAATCTTATCTGTTTAAGGTCTTGAATAAAGAGTTTTCAAAATCTTGCTATAAGAATGCTGCATATTATATGACAGCATATGATTTTATGCTACATGCCTGATAAAAGAATTTAGATCCGTTCTAAAGGAGCTCAGAGGAGGGAGAATTTACGTGTCTACCTTAAAGACAGCCAACATCTACAATCTTATGTTCACCTATTAGTGTCATGTTTTAGACGGACTATTAACTTGTTAGAACACGTTTAGAGGAGGATGACTGGGCTAGTAAAGGCATTAGAAACTGTAGCATAAGTTAATATTGAAGGAACTGGGGGCAGCTGGGTAGCTCAGTGGATTGAGAGCCAGGCCTAGAGACGGGAGGTCCTAGGTTCAAATCTGGTCTCAGATACTTCCCAGCCGTGTGACCCTGGGCAAGTCACTTGACCCCAATTACCTACCCTTACCACTTTTCTGCCTTGGAGCCAATACATAGTATTGACTCCAAGACGGGAGGTTATGGCTTAAAAAACAAACAAACAAACAAACAAACAAAAATATATATATATATATATATATGGAACTGTGGATTTTTTTTTTAAATTTTTTTTTTTTTTTAAAATTTTAAACCCTTAACTTTCTGTGTATTGACTTATAGGTGGAAGAGTGGTAAGGGTAGGCAATGGGGGTCAAGTGACTTGCCCAGGGTCACACAGCTGGGAAGTGTCTGAGGCCGTATTTGAACCTAGGACCTCCCATCTCTAGGCCTGGCTCTCAATCCACTGAGCTACCCAGCTGCCCCAGGAACTGTGGATTTTTAACTTAAACGAGAATAGATTTTGAGATGAAGTCTATCTTTAGATATTTTAAGGGTTATTGTGTGAAACAGGTAGTTCTGCTCTGCTTGGCCTCAGATGGCATTAAATAATGTGTAGAAGCTAAAATAAGGAAAAACACATTAATAATTAGAGCAATTTGTAAAAAATAATATGAATTGCCCCATGAAGTAGTGAATTTCCCCTCACTGGGAGTCTTTGAACAGGAGCTAGAGAACCACTTGCCAAGGATGTTGTAGAAAGGATTTACAGTTGGGCAAAGGGCTGAACTAGCTAGCTTCAGAGATCCCTTCCATTGGTAAGAGTCTATGATTCCACCTAACCCACCTTATGAGCCACAGAGACGTGTTGCAATAGAGAGATTTGGATTTAATACTTGGAAAACCTGCATGCAAGTCACATCTCAACCATATCTTCCTGTGACATACCTGACTGTTTGAAGATTTTAAAGAGGCAGAATCGACTGCCTGTCAAGAAGTTTTTCTTGACAAGTCTTTTTGCAACTTCTACACACTACCTCTGGTTCTGTTCTCTAGGACCAAACAGAACAAATCTAATCCCTTCTTCAGATGAGAGCCCTTCAGATACTTGAAGATAGCTCTCTCTCTATATATCTACATATAGAGATATTTATATATCTACATGACATCCTTTGTGAATCTTCTTTCCAAGCTTAAAATCCCCACTTCTTTCAACCAGTCTTCACATCTCCAGCACTTGCTATAATACTTGGCATGTAGTAGGGAAGAGGAAGAGAGAGGAGAGGAAGGACCAAACATTTATTAGCATTTTCTGTGTACTAGGTTCTGTGCTGAATGCTTTACTAATGTTCTCTCATTTAATCATCATAACAACCTTGTGAGGTAAGTGTCCTTATCCCTATTTTACAGTTGAAGAAACTGAGGGAAATAGAGGTTAATTGACATGCCCAGGGTTCCACAGCTAGAGTTTGAGACCAGATTTTAACTCGAATCTTCATGACTCCAAGTCCAGTACTCTATCCACTGTACCACATAGCCGTCTCAAATATGCACTTAAATACTTTTTTTTTTAACCCTTGTACTTCGGTGTATTGTCTCATAGGTGGAAGATTGGTAAGGGTGGGCAATGGGGGTCAAGTGACTTGCCCAGGGTCACACAGCTGGGAAGTGGCTGAGGCCAGGTTTGAACCTAGGACCTCCTGTCTCTAGGCCTGACTCTCACTCCACTGAGCTACCCAGCTGCCCCCTTAAATGCTTTTTTTGCTTGATTTAACATAACATAGAATCAGCCCTTCACCATCTTGTTTGACCTCCTGAACACTTTCCAACTCATCAGTGTCCTTAATTTGGAACAATATAGGAGATGTGTTCTTTTATATATTTTTATATGTATGTGTGCGCATATATATATATATATATACACACACATATATATATTTAACCTATTACATGTAATAACAAATTTCCACACAAGTTTTCCTAAGTTATATGATCAAATTTATCTCTCCCTTTCTTCCCTTCCCCATTCCAACGCTGGTAGTTGATTAGATCTGGGTTATACATGTATTACCATGCAGAACATTTTCATATTGTTCATTTTTGTGAGTAATCTCATAAGGCCAAATAAACAATTGAAAAATCATATGCTGTCATCTGCATTTGGGTCCAACAGTTCTTTCTCTGAAAGGAAATAGCATTCTTTGTCATAAGCCCCTCAGAATTGTCTTGCATCATTGTATTGCTGATAATAGCTAAGTCTATCACAGTTAATCATTCCACAATATTGTTGTTACTGTGTACAATGTTTTCCTGGTTCTGCTTATTTCACCAGGAACTGTATTCTAACCAGGGTGTAGTATAGTGGAATGATTACCTCCTTATTTCTGAAAGTTTTGCCTCTTATTGAAGCCCAGGATCTCATTAGGCTTTTTAACTGCTACATCAGAATGCAGACTCACTGAATTTGCAGTTGATCAGTTCATCAATCAGTCCTTTGGACTGCAAGGTCTTTGAGGGCAGGGATTGTCTTTTGCTTCTTTTTGTATCCTCAACTTAACATAGTACTCATCACACAGCAGGCACTTGATAAATGTTTATTGATTGATTAAAATGCTCTGTCACCTATCATTTGACCACTCTTTATTCTTCCCTTTTTTGAAAATTGGGACATGTACCCTGCTCCAATATTGTGGGACCTCTCCCATTTTCCATGAATTTCAAATCAGTAACAGTGACTCATCACTTGCTCCTGCAGGTTCATTCAATTACCCAGGGATATAATTCATCTAACCAAGTGACTTGAAGTTTGTCAAAGGCAACTGAGTGTTCTCATACTCTTCTTTTTACTAATTAAATTATCACTTTTTTTTTACCTGTCATATCCAATTCAGAGATCACTTTTCTTGGAAGAAAAAAGCAGAGATGTAAGAGTTGAGCAGCTCTGACTTTTTTCTGTTATTTTTTATTGCTTCATCCACCCTGAGAAAAAGTCCCCTCTTTTTTTCCCCTTCGCTTAGCTAAGAATAATTGTTCTTAGCTTACCTGTCAGATTCAGATCCTTTTGAGCTTTATAATTCATGAAACTTCTTTCATTGGACTACTACTTTTTTGTATTTGTGCTTTAATATTTAGCTTTGCTTCTATATTCCAGACATTTTTTATAAAATATTCGATATGGTTTGCGAGTTTCCTGTGAATCTACACCAGTCTCTTTTGACAAATTCCTTTTCTCCGTTATTAGAATTGTTTCCTTTTGTGTCATCAGAAATTACTCAAATAATAATGCCACTTTGTGGCATTTTCATTTATAGGATCCTATCTTTCTCTCCTCTGAACCTTTTGAAATCTGCTTTCTCAAAATTTAGGGTACATGTCAGACAATGTTCAGATTTCCTTTCCTTCTCTATCACAAATTCTAGGAGGATATGATCACTTTCATCTGGGATTTTCATTATTTCCAAGTTCTTCCCTTTTAATGAGACTCATTCACAATAGAAATTTCTCTTGTTGGTTTTTCTGCCTTTTAAAGGATGAAATTATCCCTAAAACAAGTCAAGAAGTTATCTGCTCTGTTTTTGGCAGAGATAATTCTAGCATATGTTTAAATAATTTAATTTCACCATACAACTGTGTTATATTTCTTTTTCAGGCTTGTGGTGCCTCTGTACTATTCATCTATTTCTTTCTTTGTGGGCAATTTGCAGTATGGTCTAGTGACAAATCACTTTTGTTTCTCCCTCTGTTGACCTTTATCCAAATACTCTCTATAAAGCTTCCCCTTATCTTATAATTCCTAGATTTCCTTACAAGTGACATAAAAGGAAGAAGAAAGGCTTCCATTATTATATTATAAGATGACTTCCATTATTCCTACCTGATCTCCAGCCTCCTGAGGGAAGAAGAAAGGAGAGAGAGGGCCTTCTGTCTGACTACTTGCCTTCTATCTCCTGCTGCATGTGTCTTCTGCCTGATTTTTAATCTCCTTTGAGAAGAGGAGAGTACCTTTCATTTAACAGCTAACATCATCATCTGGTCATAACCTTTTATATCCTAGTGATTCTAAACCCATTATCCAAACCTGGTTTCCCATTCTCTGCCACTAGATTTCTTATTACTATTCCCCTCAATCCATGCACTCCAAAGTATGGGTATCTGTTCCTTCTACTGCTCTACATAGAGAAAAAAAACTTTCCTTCATCTTAACATCTTAAATTTTTCTTTTTCACTCCTTCCATTTTTTGGCTTTGCCTGAGACCTGACTCCTGGTAATGACAGTCTTTCTGGTTACCTTTTCCAGTACTGGCTGCACTTTTCCCTCATTCTCCTTGACTCACTGGTCAGGGTAAGGGAGTTGGAAAAGTTCTTGTTCCCTGTTGCCACTGCCAGGCTCTCCTCTTAGTCCCATCAGTCAGTAACTTCTCCTTCTTTGAAGTCCCCACAGTCTACATCTACACCCAGTCTCTACTTATACAGGCAATCGCATTCCATCCTATCTTCTGGAGATTGCCCCCTTTATTATCTCTACTCTATCATTTATCTTCCTGTCTTTTTGTCTATTGTCTATGTCCTGCTGCCTACAAACATGTCCATATTGCTTTCATGCTCAAAAAATTCACTTGGGGACAGTTAGGTAGCACAGTGGCTAGGGAGCTGGTCCTTGAGTTGGGGGAACCTTGGTTCAAATCTGGCCTCAGATACTTCCTAGCAGAGTAACCCTGGGCAAGTCACTTAATCCTAGTTGCCTAGCCTTTGCTGGTCTTCTGCCTTAGAATTGATAAGAAGACAGAAGGTAAGGGTTTAAAAACAAATAAAAAATTAAAAACTCTCACTTGATTTTTCCATCTCTGATGGATCTCATATCTCTTCTGTCTTTTATAGCCAAACTTCTTGAGAAAGGCTCTCTATAAGAGATGCTTCTACTTCCTCTCCTCTTTCTTTCTTAATTCTATAATCCTGCTTTTGGCTTCAATGTTTAACCAAAACCACTTGCTCCAAAGTTAGCCATGATCTTTTAAAAAAAAAAAAAGGTTTTTATTGATATTTTCTGTTTTTACATCACCATAGCACCCTAGTATTTATTCTTCTTGACCTTCCCTTCTTGCAGCTTTTGACAGTGCTGAATTTTCTTTCTTCCTGATCTAACTGATCTGGATTTTTTTATACATTGTTCTTTTTTTTCCTTTTCCTTTTCTTTATATAACCATTCCTTCTTGGTTTCCTTTGCTAGATCATCATCCATATCACTTGCCTAATTTTGAATGTCCCTCAAAGCTTTGTCCTGACCCTTTTTTTTTTTCTCAGTGACCTCATCAGCTACTCTGAGTTCAATTATCCTCTCTATGAATGATTCCCAGATCTTCCTATTCATTTTTGTTTTGCTAGTCTTTTATCTTACACATTTCAACCTGGGTGGGTAGGTATATAATGGGCAGTATAATTTAGTGAGCAGAGTACTGGGGCTTGCAGTCAGAAAGACCTGAATACAAATCCTGCTTCAGACACGTTGTTTCTTGGGCAACTCACTTAGCCACCCAGCTCAGTTTACTTATCTGTAAAAAGGGGATAATAATAGAATATATCTCCCAGGATCATTGTGACAATTAAACGAGATAACATAAGTCAAGAGTTTTGCTAACCTTAATGCACCATACATATGCTAGCAAAATAAAATGATGCCACAGGCATTTTATACTCAACATATCCAAAACAGAATTCATTCTCCTTCCTCTGAAACTCACCCCTCTTTCAGACTTTCCTACTTCTGTCAGTTCATTCAGGTTTACAACCTCATAATATCTGTTACTTCTTGCCCTCCCTGCCTTGATTTTTTTCAGTAATTTGGAGCTGAGGTCACTACTCAAAAGTAATTGAAGAGGGAATGAAATTGAGGTTCAAAAAGTCATTTATAGAGTAACACATGTAAGAGAGTCATTGTTTGAGGATTTTAAAAAATTATTGTATTTTGACCAGGCTCAGTTAAAATTCCATAGCATAAATTTAGAGTGAAACTAGCCTAATAATTAAAAGCATATTGCTTATTTATATCTCTTTTATGGTACTTAAGATTGTGCCCACCTTTTATGCAATATTTATGTTTCTGTGCCTTCTTCTTGTGCTAGATTGTAAGTTCCTTGAGGATAGGAACCACATCTTTTTCATTTCATGACTTTTACAGCTTAGCACAGGGTCTTATCATAGTTAAGTAGAAATCTTTTATATATTTTCCCACATCAGAGATTGTGTTCCATAAAGTATAAAAAGCCCACCAAAATATGATAGTATGTGTTCTTCTCTAATTTGGAAAGTCAGTCCTTCATCTAGTAACCTAGTAAGGGTTGGAGGTGGAATTTGATCACATGCTGGAGGTTTTGTTCTACTTAGTTATATGACCATAGGCAAGTCACTGAACCTTTGAAAGTTTCAGTTTCCTTATCTGTAAAATGGGAATTAATATACCTATACTATCTACCTTACAGGTAGATACAGAGTTGTAGTGCTCAAATGAGAATGCGTGGATAGTGCTTTACAAATATCAAAAGTGCTATATAAATCTTATTAAGCAGCAGCCACTTAAACTTAAATCTCCATTGATTTTTCTTCAGCTCATTTGCATAAAGAATTATGAGATTTTGAAAATCATTGTTATTGCATGCTTAGGAAGAACACTTGAGAACTAGTTGCTTATGGTTCCTGCTCTAATATGTTTCTCTTCTATAGTGCTGGCAAGATTCTAGTCTGTGGGTCCTCCATGATGATGACATACATATATAAAATTTTTAAAATTAATACAGTTTGTTATAAAATTATGGGGATTAATGGTAATAATGTAACAGAGGCTTGCCGGTCTTGTCACTCAAAGTTGGTATCCAGGGGCAGCTGGGTAGCTCAGTGGATTGAGAGCCAGGCCTAGAGACGGGAGGTCCTAGGTTCAAATCCGGCCTCAGACACTTCCCAGCTGTGTGACCCTGGGCAAGTCACTTGACCCCCATTGCCTACCCTTACCACTCTTCCACCTATAAGTCAATACACAGAAAGTTAAGGGTTTAAAAAAAAAAAAAAGTTGGTATCCATCTTGTCCCAGAAATCAAAATAACAAATTTGATCCATTTTCTTATTTGAACCACACAATAGTCCTGTGGTGATGTTCAGTTGTTTTTCAGTCATGTCCAATACTTTTTGACCTTTTTTGGGGTTTTCTTGGCAAAGATACTGGTGTGGTTTGCTGTTTCCTTCCCCAGCTTATTTTTCACATGAGGAAACTGGGGATAATTAGGGTTATATGACTTGCCCAGGATCATATAGCTAATAAATGTCTGAGGCTAGATTTGAACTCAGGCTTTCTTGACTCCAGGTCCAACTCTCTATTCACTGTACCACCTAGCTGCTGGGCACTACAGATCATATCACCCACATTTTACAGATAAGGTAACTGAGGCTCTCAGAGACCTGAGCAGTACCATTTGGGTGCTTCACTATACCACAGGGAAAGAGAACATCTGAGTTTGACTCTACTCTGTCACATTGTTATGTTGCACTGGGCAGATCATTTCACCTTTCTGGGCTTCAGGGTCCTCACTAGTAAGAATATCTGATGCCAGACTCCATTAAAGGAACTGGGTGTGCTTAGTCTGGACAGGAGGGGATATGATAACTAATGGCAGGTATCTGGAGTTCTGTCATGTGGAAGGAGGATTATATATTATTCTGCTTGATCCTAAGGCAGTGATGGGCAAACTTTTTAAAGAGGGGGCCAAAGGAAAGGAAATGCTCATCTGTCTGTCTGTTTCTAAGACAACTCTTTCGAAGTTTCATTGTATTATGTTCTACTCATTGCATTCATCAGATTAGGAATAATGTGTGTGTGGGGCTGAATAGAACATTTCAGAGGGCTGTAGTTTGCCCATCACTGCCCTAAGGGATAGAATGGAGAGCACGGGGAAGTTGTAGAACAGATTTAGGTTGACAAGAAAAAACTCCCTAATCATAAAACTTTTTATTATACCCTATGAAATGGATGAATTCAGAGAAACCTGAGAAGACCTTTATGAACTGATACAAGTAAAGTCTGCAGAAACAGGAGAATAATTTATTCATTGGTCACATAACATTATAATGAAAATTGACTTTAAAGGACTTAAGAACTCTGATTAATGCAATGACTAACCACAACCTAGACTAGAGGATTGATGACAGAGCCTGCTACCTATCTCCTGTCAGACAGATGAGGGACTGAAATACAGAATGACATACATTTTTTGGTCATAACATTCCATGACTGTCTCCACACAATCTCCACTCCACATAATCTTTACTACTGCACTAGAACTTTGGGTTCTTCCCCTGGCACCACTCTGGATTGGATTCTGAAAGGTTTTGGCCTTATCTTGCCTCTATTGAAGTGTCCTTATTCCCCTAGCATTCCCATGCTGTGCTCTCATGAATGACCTTCTTTCTAGGTTTTCTTTATATGTTCTCTTCTTCACGAGAATGTAAACTCCATGAGGGTAGGGACTGTCTTTTTTGCTTATATTTCTATTCTCTGTGCCACATACATAGTAAATGCTTTTAAAATGCTTTCTCTCCTCTTCTACCTCAGTGTATGGATTTGTTTTGCCTAATAAGGTATAAAGCCTTAAGGGAGAGTTTTATGTATTTTTTTTTTTAATTAAAGAGGTTTGAGAGGAGAGGAGACCATGCCTTAGTGGTACCAGAAAAGAAAAAATGACCATCGAATATATTTTTTAAAAGGCATAGAAGAGGGACATGTTGGTAGTTCAGTGAATAGAGGGCCTGGTCTGGATATGGGAAGTCCTGGATTCAAATATGGCCTCAGACACATTCTAGTTGTGTGACCCTGGGCAAGTCAACTCAACTACCTGCCTAGCCCTTACCACTCTTTGTCTTAGAACCAATACTTAGAACCAATACTTCTTTTTTTCTTTAGAATATTTTTCCATGGTAACATGATTCATGATCCCCCCCCCCCCTCTTTTCTCCCCCTTCCCAAAGCTGACAAGCAATTCCACTGGGCTATACGTGTATCACTGATCAAAAGCCATTTCCATGTTATTCATATCTGCAGTAGAGTGATCTTTTAACATCAAAATCCTAATCATATCTATATCAAACTATATGATCGATCATGTGTTTTCTTCTGTGTTTCTCCTCCCACAGTTCTTTCTCTGGATGTGGATGCTATTCTTTCTCATAAATTCCTCTGGATTGTCCTGGGTCATTGCATTGCTGTTAATCCCAAAGTCAAATTGTGCCACAGTGTATCTCTCTGTGTATAATGTTCTCCTGGTTCTGCTCCTTTCAATCTGCATCAATTCCTGGAGGTCTTTCCAGTTCACATGGAATTCCTCCAGTTCATTATATCTTTCAGCACTATAGTATTCTATCACCAACATATACCACAATTTGTTCAGCCATTCCCCAATTAAAGGAAATCCCCTCATTTTCCAATTTTTTGCCACCACAAAGAGCACGTCTATAAATATTTCTGTACAAGTCTTTTTCTTTATTATCTCTTTGGTGTACAAACCTTAAGTATATATTCTAAGACAGAAAATAAAGGTTTTTAGAAAAGCATAAAAGAGAACAGAATGAAGTTGAGAAATACAAATAAGTCAGAAAGTTTTTTTTAATCATAACACAGGTCTTATATCATAAACTCCTTATAAAAATTTTTTTCTCATCCCTCCCTAACAATTCTCAGTACCTCCACCTTCTCTCTTCTTTCTTTTTTTCTATTTGTTTTATTTTCTATTTTTTATTTATTTTATTTTATTTTTTAAGTCAAAGTTTTGAAGCTGACATTTTGAATTTGGTATATATTTAGAAAAAGAGTAGACTGTTGTAAAGATTCGTGGTTCAAATTGCCATCCTTTCTAGTTGTGCTTCGAATAGGAGATGTTTGTGTTTGTTAATATTTCTTCAAATTTGGAATACCCAAAAATATGAATTATTTTACAAAATCCAAAACAAAACAAATTAGAGCTATTAAAAGTGATAGAATCACCACTGATGGAGGTCTTGGAGTAAAGGCTGAGTGACCACTTGTCAAAAGTTGTAGAGGGATTTCTAGTTAGTTACAAATTGTCCTAGATGTCCTCTTAAGACCTTTTATTTTCAGTTTGCCCTGAGCATTTTAACAATGATCTGGATTTTTGTTGCAGTATTCATGTGAGAAAAAGGCTGGGAAACACAGCTTCTTCACTTTCTGTGTTTGCTACCATCTATTTGTCTGCTCTCTAGCAGCTACTGAACAATCTGATTAAAAGTAGAATATTTAGCTGAGAATTTGTTAAGATCCTAAGACTGCCCTTATGGTAGGTTTATACCTTGCACTTCCTTGTTTCAAAAAGTGTTGGCATATGTATCATTCCATTTTATCTTTTTAGTAACCTTTTGAGATAGCTAGGTCAGGTATTATTATCCTCATTTTACTGATGAGAAAACTCTTGGTGTACATGGGTGACTAAGTGACTTCCCCCAAGGTCATAAAGTAAGCCTAGTGGAAGGACTCCACTAGATCTTCTGAATCTAAGTCTAGGGAGCAGACAGTCTAATAGAGACCCAAATTACTTGGGTTCTATTTTGACTCTGTTGTTAACCAGCCCAGGAGGTACTGGGCAAATTATTCAATCTTATTTCCTCAGTTGTCAAGTTGAGGGGAAATAAGTGGCCTGCCTAGAGGCATTGTTTAAAAGATTTAATGAGATAATAAATGTGAAAGTACTTAGAAAAGTCCTAATTATACATTCCTAAGGTATTATGATTAGGAAATGTAAATTGAGTAAACCAGACCTAGGAAGACTTGTTCACTGTCTGGCTCTAGCTTATCCTTCTAAACAAATTTCTAATTATACTCTGTTATGCATTCTGTGAGCCAACCAAACTGGCTTATTTTGCTGTACATATATATATTTTAAACCTTTGACAGCTTCAGCTCCTCCCTCTTAGAATCCCTTTATCCTTTTAAGAGATCAGATCCTACTTCCCACATTGCTCTGATTTCTATAGTTAGAAATCTCTTTTTTCTGCTCCTCCGACCTATCTTATTTGGTATTTTTGTATTTATTTATTTGAGTGCATGTCATTCCCTCAACCTTAGCCTCACCAAATAGAATGTAAACTACTGGAAGTCAGGGACTTTTTATTTTTGTGTTTACATATATTCAGTTTCTCTTATATTGGGTGTTGTGTTTTGTTTTGTTTTGTTTTGTTTAAACCCTTACTTTCTGTTCTAGAAACAACTCTTAAGACAGAAGGACAAGAGCCAGACAAACAGGGTTTTAAGTGACTTGCTCAGAGTTACATAGCTAGGAGTGGCTGAGGTCAGATTTGAACTCAAATTCTCCAGACTACAGACCTGGTCCTCTATCCATTGAGCTATCTAGCTGCCCCTCAGTAGGTATTTAATAATGTTTGTTGAATTGTTGCAAGAAGTGTTAGGCCATTATTATTATTGTTGAAGTACTTGCCCTAGTTATATGGTATGTGTTCCAGAGCCAGGACTCAAACACAATTCTTCTAACTTCTGATCTATCCTTTCTATTACACCACACTTGGAAATGAGTGTTGTAGGGAATTTCTGTGCTGAGGAATGAGACCTAGTGAGATCATATATGGACATTTCAGAGTTTGAACTGAGAAATTGGGATTTGAAGGGGAGGGGATTTGAGGGCCTTGGCAGCAAACTAATAATAGCTGACATTTAAATAATGCTAGATTGGCTAATTATGATTATCTTAGTTGACCTTCTTTGATAAAGTCTTGTCTGGTAGCTTCTATTACTCTTATCTAAAAGATGAGGAAATTTAAGCCTAAAGTGGTCAAGCATCAGTGATTTGTTCATGGCTACACAGCTAGGGAGTGCTGATGATGGTCATATTCTGCTGTGGACCCTAGGCTATGCAGCTATTGGCATTGACATTCATGGAAGCCTAGGTCCAGTGCCTAGAAGTTCTTGGACTTTCTGTGAGATTGAGGAAGTCATAATCTCTTTGTGAGAGATTTCACTTCTGAAATGAGGGACAGTGATTGCTGTATCTCAAGGATGACTAGGAACATGAATGAAATAAATTATTTAACACAATAGATTTTGGTCTAAGGCATAGTGTGTCTTTGAACAAGAAAATTTGACTTTATTTAGAAAGTTTGGTGCATTTAGAATTAGAAATTAGGCCTTATCTTTTTTTTTTTTTAAACCCTTACCTTTTGTCTTAGAACCAATTGGTTCCAAAGCAGAAGAGTGGTAAGGGGTAGTCAATGGGGTGATTTTCCCAGAGTCACACAGGATTAGGCCTAATCTTTACTGTTTTATTTTTTTCTTACTCTCCTTACCCCATCATTCCAGTTGAAAAAAAGAAAAGAAAAACAAAACTCTTGTAACAAAATGCATTGTCAAGCAAAATCGATTCTCCTATTGGCCATTTCTAAAAAATTATGTCTCATTTTGTACCCTGAATCCATTACTTCTGTGTCATACCCACTTCTATGTATGTAGCATGCTTCATCACCGGTCCTCTGGAATTGAGGTTCTTTTTTTTCTTTAGAGTTCTTAAGCCTTTCTAAGTGACTGGTTTTTAATTGGTAACTTGTTTTTCTACTTCTGCTCATTTCATACTATCAATTCCTAGGTCATCCCAGCCTTCCCTGGACCATCCCTTTGGTAGTTTTTTTTTTTTAATAGCTTAGTAATATTCTATTACATTCATAGATCATAATTTGTTCAGTTATTCTCCAATCAATGGGCACCCCCTTTGTTTCTTATTCAGTGTGAAAAGAATTGCTATAAATATTTTTCTACATATAGGTCTTTTTCCTCATTCTTTGATCTCTTTAGACCAGTGATGGGCAAACTACGGCCCACAGGCCAGATGGGGGGCAGGGAACCTGAAATGTTCTATCTGGCTGCAGTGACATTATTCCTAATCTGACGAATACAATGAAACTGCGAAAGAGTTGCCTTAGAAACAGACTGACAGATGAGCATTTCCTTTCCTTTGGCTCCCTCTTTAAAAAGTTTGCCCATCACTGCTTTAAAGTATAGGCTTAGTAGTTATATTGCTTTGTTAAGGGGTACAAACAATTTAGTAACTTTTGGGTCATGAATTCCAAATTGTTTTCCAGATATCTGGATGAATTCACCCCTCCACTAATAGTGCATTAGTGAGTCTATTTTCCCAAAGCCCTTCTGGTATTTATCGTTCTTTCTTTCTTTCTTTCTTTCTTTCTTTCTTTCTTTCTTTCTTTCTTTCTTTCTTTCTTTCTTTTTTTTTTTTTTTTTTTTTGCCAACTTTTCTAGTCTGATAGATATAAGGCAGAGAGTTGCATGAATTTGCATTCCTCTAGTTAATGGTGATTAGGAACAGTTTTTTATGTGACTATTGATAACTTGGATTTCTTCCTTTTTAAACTGCCTGTTAATATCGTCTGATCATTTATCAACTGGAGAAAAGCTCTTATTCTTATAAACTTGAGCTGCTTCTTTATATAGATTGGAAATGAGACCATTATCAGAGAAACTTGCTGCAGATCCTTCCCTCCTCCCCACCCCCCCAGTTATATGCTTCCCTTCTAATTTTAGTTGCATTGATTTTTGTCCTGGCTTTCCCTTTGATACCACTTCTGAGCCCAGAGCAAGGTGGATGTGTGAGGGCTAGCTTTGAACTTGAGTCCTTTTGGATCTTTGGAGGTAGTTGTGATATAATGTTCTTTGATTCTCTTGACTTCTTCCCTTCTGGGTTTGGAAGCACCTTTTTTTGTGGGGGGCAACTAACTGGAGGAAGGCAAGATTGGAGGCAATTGGAGAGACAGGAAGGAGTGACAGCCAGGATAGCTCAGTGTATAATGGAAAGTGGTAAGGGGTTGTTTGTGGGCTGTTTCTTTCCAACACTTGACATTTTCTGTATTCAAGCCCCTATACCAGGTGCTTGTGGATGATACATAGTAGTGTAAGATCCTGCCTCTGCCCTTTACTTCTAGTTAGGGACACAGTAAATATGCAAAGGCTAAATAACAGCACAAGCCAGCAACGTAGGGGATATTACAGAGAAGTATATGACTGCTTGCCAAATGAGCAGTCTAGACAAAAAGTACTCTGAGCTCACCTAGGGGAGAAACTGAGAGTCTGTCCATAAGTATTCCCAGCTAATGTATGTCTTCATTGATCAGCTCTTCGAAAGGCCTGCTGCCCTCTGGTGGACACTGTGCAGTCTGCAGCTTTTGTCTAGTCTATCTATATTAGCCTGATTCTCTTACTTATTCTGGGCAGAGACCACTCAGTCCCTCTCATGAGTATTCAAGGAGGTCCAGTACTCTAGGTTACTTTCTTCTGCTGCATGCTATGGGGGCTTCATATAGAAGTAGAGGAAACCTCAACTTAGTGCCTCTAAGTCTTTTAGAGATTACTGATAGTTCCTTAGTGATCAGATCTCTCGTTTCTTATATAGTCCTTTAGGATGTAGTCTATTTGAGCCTGGTGACTTGAACACCCTGAGGGCAACTATGCTGGGTGACTGTCTTTTCACTATTTTTTTGAGCTGGGGGAGTTCTGCTTCCCTTTAACCATTTTTGTTTTACCTGTTATTGTACCAAGTCATTCTTTTTAAAAGATAAAACAAGACCCCAAAAGATCAGTTATTTTTCCTTTTCACTGTCATCTCTTGTAATCATTCTTACTTTTATGTTCAGCAATCCTCCCCCTTCTTTGATCCTTCTCTTGCTCCCAACATAGCTTAGAAAAGCCTTTTCATTGTCCTTAGGATTTACTGCCAACCTCACTAAATTCTAGAGTTTAGCAATTCTTATAGAATTCTTACAAAACTCTGCCGTTCTTATATTCATCCTCAGTTGGTATGTTCTTGAGTCTAACTCAGCATCCTACTCATACATTTCTGACCACTCTGAGATTTATTTCTAACTTTCCTCAAATATAGTACCCAAATTATCTTCTTATTTGTGTTCTTTTTTAGAGATTCTTCCTGGATTTCAAATTTATGCAAGTTACTTGAATTCCATAAGTAGATTTGAATCTTTTTCCACCTTCAAGCCAGGCTTATCCAAGATGTCCATTTGGTAACACCTTTGATCAGATGGTCCTTAATGTAATGAGTAAATCATTAGCTTTTAGAAGAGAAGTTTACATCAAAGAGAATCTGTTAATTGGATTGCCAGACCTTAAATATTCTGATAAGTACAAATCTAGGGCAAATACCTATAGGAAAACAGATTTGAAAGAGAAAAAATGCCTTAGTTTCGAGCCAGAAATGACATTTAGGTCCTGGCCTCCCTAGAATACTAAAGCAGTCATCCCCATTAATTCAATACCATTATTGACCTCTGGGTCACATTTTTTTTTTCCTGCCATAACATGATGAACTGATTGACCCTTCTTTGGACCTGGAACCACCTCATATTGGCAGAACTGAGGTTTACACACAGTGGTATGTGTACTTTATCATTAAGATATGATATTGGTGATAGGAAGGACCACAAGAGTGTTGCCATCCCTTTGCCCATAGGCATCAGAGGGTCACTTTGAGGGCAGTACCATCTAGCCAGGGAAGATGTCTGAGCCGTAGCCTTCTTGATTTGAGATGCTGCCCAAGGCAGTCCTGACCCACTTTTATTTGGGAGGTTCCTATGAACACAGGGCGGGAGCAAAGGAAAGGGAGATGTGGAAACTGAATTCCATCCTGTTTCTTGCCTGGAAAAAAACTTATCTTTCATTTTTTTTTTAACTAAAAAAATTTTTTTATCAAGATTCTTGCTTTCATAGCAAGGATATAGGGTGCAATGCTTTGTATCAGGTTTGTGGGGAGGAGTGTAGCCATTGGCTAAAGAGAGCAAAAGGTGATCCTTACACAGCAAGAAGTTTACTTTCCTCAAGGGAATCAGTGATGGGGGCTGTTTTTCCAATCATTCCCCAGTTCCTCCAGTAAACTTGATCTGGTCTGGGCCTCCCCATTGGAGGGGGTGTGTGTGAAGAGATGGGGGAATCTGTTTTCCAGGGCAAGATCTGAATGCTGTGTTGCGCCCACTCACTGACCTGCTGTGGTGGCTGTTGGCATAGACCAGACAGGGTGTGGTAGATGGCGAAGGGGTTACAATCCCAGCCCCTGATTCTCTGCCTGGGATAGTGCTGCTTCTCTCTATTGTAAAGGAGATCTAAACCTGTTGACTTCAGTTTCTTGCCCTGTAGTGGAAGTGTCTTCAGCCAGATCTTGAGAGAGAAAGGGGTCCTTTAGGTACCAGTCTCATTGAATTAGAGATAGATTCAGGCTGCTTGGGAGAGTGGGCAAAGAGACTTTCCTTGAAGTTTTTCTCTTGGTCAAGGGCAATACCATTCTCTGTGTTCTTCTTACCTCCACAATATAGATGGGGTAGGTACCAACTTACCAGACACATCAGTGAATTGATGCCCCTTTCAAGAGTAAAGTAGAGCCAAGTAATGACATAAGAACTACAAAGAACAATGGTGGATATAGTGATACTTTCTTGCTTTGTGATATGTAAGCAGCTCTCAGCATGTAGTTTTCCAACAGCTCCCCCCAACCCTCTTCCCACCTCCTCCCCTTTTTGGGGCCGCAGTTTCCCCTCCTGGGTTTGAGCCCAGAGTAGGGTGGATGTGTGGGGGCTATTGGAGCAGCATCCCTACAGCCGTTTTTTAAGTTACTGGAGTGCGTGGGGGAGGTGGGGGGGGGGGGCGCCAGGATTTTTGAAGCCCTTAGTTGAACTGCTTTGTTACTTAACCAGCCCTAAGCCCCACACCATCTCACTTTGCAGTCCAGCAGTTTAGAAGTTATTCTCTTGTTCCCATGAAGGAGGTGGCAGAAGCCATTAGGTAATCAGAAAGAACCCAAATCTTGTTGTTTCTACCTCCACAATATCTCTTTCTTCTGTCTCCTTCCTACTTACATGGCCATCATTCTGATGCAGGACCTCATCACCTCTTCTCTGGTCTATTGTACTAGTCTCCTAATTGGCCTCCTTGCCCCTCTTCAGTCTGTCTTCTACCTGGACGCCAGAGTAATTATCCTGAAGTACACATCTTCTGACGTCACTCTTTTTCTCAGTAAACTCCAATGGCTTTTGGGTTTAATTTTTAAAGTTCTCCACACTGTAGCCCAATACTACCTTTCCAACCTTTACACTTTAAAATTCAACCAGACTGACCTTGCTGGCCTTCACACTACTTGCCATGTCTTGTCTCCAGGCCTGGAACATTCTATGCTTTTGCCTCTTAGAATTCCTCATTTCCTTCAAAACTGCTCAGTTACCAATTTCTCCATATAGCTTTTTCTTAGTCTCCTAGGTACTAGTGCTCTCTTCATGAAATAATTTATCTTATATTTATCTTGTATTTTGTGTACATATTGTTTCCCCTTATAAAATGGAAGGTCCTTGAGGGCAGGTGCAATTTAATTTTTGTTTTCATGACACACAGAACCTAGCACAGTACCTGTCTAGGGCACTAGAGACATGAGTAAAATTAACTACAAAAACTCTTTGTGGAGAGAATCCTGGGCCATAGCGAGGCTTGGTGGTGGGGAGATGTGAGGTTTTCTTTCCCCAACATGCCTGAGGCTCTGGGATATATCTTCCTCTTTGAAGTTGTAGACTATCTGTTCTAGGGAACTTATTACTATTGACTGGGCTGAAGATTTTGGGATAGAGAGAGGAAAGGACCCTAGAAATTTATCCCCTGGATCTCTTTTCCTGGGGTGTGGGTATGGGGCCTGTCCCATGGTAGGAAACAATGATTTTTGCAGAGATTTGTTGGATGGCCATGGGATGACACTACTTATGTGAGTTTCAGGTATTCTTTCACAATGAGCTAATCTGTTCTTGTTTGTTCTTAGGCTGGTGCCACCTTGCAGAACACAAAGGAAGACAGTAACCAGAGCCAAGAACCAAAGAAAGAAGATGAGTATGCAGAAGACAGCTCTGATGAAGAGGTAGAGTTCAAGTAACCTTTTGGGATAAGATAGGGGCTATGATATAGCTGTAATATGAGTCTTCCTGTTCCTTCCTTCTTGATTTCCAAATGATTCTCATCCTGGGCTTTGGTTTGCTTTTGGTCTATGCCTTACTTTCTCTTATATATAGTATGATTCTTTATGTTGGGTAGTTTTTGAAAGCAAACTGCCCATCCTCCCAACCCCCAGCTAGCTAAAGCTAGAGGTGGTAATGGCTTAAACACCACGAGTTATATGTTTTCCTCCACTACTAAGAAGCAAATCAAACTCTTCAGATGACAGCTTTTTGGTGGGATTTATGCATCTTTGCATGAGAGGAAGCTGAGAAGGATTCAGGGACTTCATCCTATCTCATATATATAGAAAGTCAATCAACAGGAATGTGGGTGGGCCTGCTCAGTGTCCAATGATTTCATGGTTATTTCAAAGAAAGTAGAAGATACAGCCATATTCTCAAGGTGTTCACACATAGTCTAGTTGGGAGAGTTAAGACTGGCAGACATGAAGCAATTAAATAAGACAGCTTTATAGAGAACTCTTTTTTTAAACCCTTACCTTCTGTGTGATTCGAAGGCAAAAGAGTGGTAAGGGCTAGGCAATGAGGGTTAAGTGATTTGCCTAGGGTCACACAGCTAAGAAGTGTCTGAAGTCAGATTTGAACCTAGAACTTCCCGTCTCTAGGCCTGGCTCTCAATCTACTGAGCTACCCAACTGCCTCCTATAGAGAACTCTTTATTGAGCATTTTCACTCTGTGCATGAGGGAGAAAAAAAGAGGTATGAGACTCAGTTCCTTCTCCCAAGGTTTTCACAGTTTGTCTGAGTAGACCACATAGATACATGTTAATATATCAAATGATCCCTGGTTTCATCAAGGGGTATTCCCTACAGGAACATGAATCATAATAACCCCTAGACATGTTCATGGATGAACACTGGGTAATCCTTTGTGAGTAGTTGTGGTTAAAAAAAAAGTGTATCCCTTGGTGGCTCCAATGCCTCCTGCACCTAGGTAAGTGAGTACTTGGGCAGTAGAAATCTTCCTAGCTTTGTAGGACCTGCCAGAGCTTGAATCCTGCTGACATAGCTTTTGAGCTCTAAAGAATATTTTTTGTACCACAGTATGGCACTCTTAAGAGAGCCATAGTTAAGAGTCTGTGCCTGGGTACTAGATTTTGTGGTAAATGCAATGGTAGTTGGCAGAAGGCAGAGGTCAATATGAGCTGGTAGAGTTAGGGAAAACTTCCTAAAGGAGTTCGGACTGGAACTAGTCTTCTGAGTATTGTTCTCTATGGACCTGGGACCTGGCTTTCTACTCCCCATCCAGAAGCCTTTATCAAACTTCTGTCTTCACAGGCAAGTGAATATTATAGAAATCAAGTTAACTTGTGTACTTGAAGAAGAATATCAGGCCCTGCCCTCCTGAAGTCTGTCATCAAAAGCCTTCATCAGGCTGGGACTAACTTCCTGGTGGAGTAAAAAGGAAAGAACACTGGAGTAGGAATATCTGGAAGATGTGATCCTAGTCTTTGTTATGCCATTGACTGGCTACTTGGGCCTTAGTTTCATTATTTGTAAAATGAGGATCAAAAGTCTTCCCCTCTTGGCCTCAGAAGGTTGGTTAGAAGACTTATGAGATTACAAATGTAAGCAGCCTGTAACCTGCAGAACCCACTTAGAGTTTTATGGAATTAGGGGGTTTATGGCCAGGGCTCTTTTCTTCGGTCTTTAGTACATGGGAGTGTGGGTACTACAATTCTTTATGTGGTGCTTCTCTATGCATGGAGTGGGATTGGGCAAGCCCTGGAGGGGATCGCTTGTCTTTGGAGCAGTATTGGCTTATAGCAAGAATTGCCCTTTCTGAGGCCAGCCTCTGGGTGTTTCTGGATGCCCTTTGTGGAAAATTTGTGAAGGGGTGGAGGAACTGTTGGATTCAAGGTCAGATAATATTATGCAGGCTGTAGTGATGAGAATCAGATCAGAGCTGTTTGGTTGTTTTGGTGTTCCCGGAGGATTGGTGTTGAGGTATAGAATCCTAGAATCCAACCAGCAAATTAGTGGGCTAACTTCCTAGGAGAGCAGCTGCTACTAACCATGGGAAGCTACTGCTGGCGTGGGAAGTGTCATTGGTGGGGTTGGGGGTTATGCCTGAACAAATATTCTGGCTTAGGGTCTTCTGCCCCCAGGTCTGGAATAAAGCTTTGGGAGCTAGGGAAATATATGAGGACAGAAAATGTGCACTTGTGTAATGTCTCAGACATGCCTGGGGGTGGGGGAACCACAAGCTGGCCAAGGGCTTTTGCATGAAAGACTCTCAAGGCTTCTCCTACGCAGCAGATCCAGCATCAGCATCTCAGCAGGAGAGGCTCATTCAGGACCTGGTGACATCAGTAGTTTCCTTTAGCTTTTTCTCTCTCTTCCCAGATTCCGGTCCTCCACCATCCTTATAATGTCCCCTTTTTCCCTCTTACCTCCATTTCAAGGCACAAGCCTCTACGAATTTGTTTAGTGGAAGCTGATGCTTACTTTCAGTGTGCAGCTGTGTTTCTGATCTGCCTAGTGTGGGGGGTTGATGCCCCTTCCAGATCTTCTGCCTTTGGTTCAGTGGGTATTTTAGACTTCATAGGCCTTCTAGTCTAACCCTCTCCTCTTATAGGTGAGAAGCTTAGTCTCAGAGATGGGAAGTGAATTGGCCCAGGATCATCTAAGTAGTTGCAGATCTAGGATTTGAACTCAGGTCCTCTGACTCTAAATCCAAAATTCTTTTTACTGAACCATATCTTTCTTTGTCAAGAGTTTAGAATCTTTGTGTGGGAAAGAAACAGTTAAAGAACACAATAGGACCATGTAGGATCAAGTGATAAGTTGTTTAATGGAGGCCATAATTACTCTAGACAGTCAGGAATGGGAAGGCTCCATGTTGTCTGGAATTCATTCCCTTCATTCGACACTGACCCTTCTTTGTCCCAGGTAAAGATTGTTCCTACTCCCACAAAGATCTCAAGACAGACTGACTGATGTTCCTAAGAGAAATACCCCCTTCCTATTACTGAGATAGCCCTAGGGCAGCAATGGCAAACCTTTTAGAGATGGAGTGCTGGCTCTGACACCCCAAGACTGAATGCCACGGGCCTCCCCATGTGTGGGACCCCACATCCCCTCCACTTCCAGACAGGGGAGGGAGAAAAGGCTCCCATTGGGCTTTTGGCAGGGGGGCAGGTGATGAGAGGCATGTGTGAATAGGAAGGAGAGTGGCCTAGGCTCTCCACTCCTCCAGCTATGTTCCATGCTGTGAGCTATGCTCCTCTCCAACCCCACCCTGGGCACCACCTTCTCCACAGACTCAACAGGCTGCCATCTGTGCCACACCTACATGCTGTATGTGAGCCCCTTCCCACCAGCACCTTATCCCAGACAGGGGAGGGGGGGAAGCTAGCCCTCCTATTGGGCCACTGGGTGGGTCATGTGAGAAATGTCCTCAGGCGCATGGAGAGGGGAAGGGGAACAGCTCCATCCCGGGCCTTCTGGCTTTCTGGTAATGAACTCTGGTCTGCGAGCTGCTGCAGGTATGCCCACAGAGGGCACACATGTTGTAGGTTTGACATGTTTGGCCCTAGGGAGTAAACTGGGGTCAAGGTACATCAGGGAAATGGAGATGGGTTAAAAAGGGGAGGACACAACTTTTTTGCCTCCTAAGGGTGGCATAAAGTGGGGAGGCAGTTCTCAGTTGCCTTTGTGCTAGACTCACTTAGATAATTGTTTCCTTTTTCCTTTTAAGAATTTTATTTAATATCTCTTGTGTTTATATCATCTTCATTTCCAAATTTATCCCTCTCCTCTGCCCCTTATCCAGTGAGCCATCCCTCATAGAAACGATGAAAAAAAGAATGAGAAAAAAAGTTCAACTGAATCAACCAGTTAGCAACTGAGTCTGAGAGTATGTGCAGCAGCCCATATCCATAGTCCTCTTTCTCTCTGGTGGCCCTGTTCATCTTGATTCTCCTCCAAGGACATTACAATTAAATAATACTGACTATTTCCCCCTCTCTTTTCATTTGATTTGTTGTGGTTGTGTTATGGTTTTCCTAGTTCTGCAGATTTCACTCTTCATCTATCTTCCCATATTTCTCCAGATTCTTTATTGCTCAGTGAGCATCTACTTTATTTCTAGTTTTTTGCCTACCACAAAAAGTGCAGAGATAAATGTCTTAATGTTTGTACGATTTTGCTGTCTTTGACTTCCATGGGATGGAATCTTTGGGTTAAAAGCATATGGATGTTTTAGTCAGTTTCTTAGCATAGTTCCAAACTACTTTCCAGCTCCATTGGGCCAGTTGACAGCTCCACCAGTCGTGTATTATTGTGTGCCTATTTTTCTGCAGCTTCTTCATATTTGATGTCATAGCCGGTTTTTTGGGTGTGAAATGATGAAACTTGAGTTGTTTGATTTATATTTCTTTTATTTAGTGATTTGGAGCAATATTTATGGTTATTAATAGTTTGTAATTCTTTTGATAACTCTGTTTATAATTCCTTGACCTTTTATCCATTAGAGGAATGGTTCTGTTTCATATATGTATGTTAATTCCTACATATCTCCAACCCTCTGACCCTTATCATAAATATTGTTTCAAAATTTTTTTCTACCTGATGCCTTCCTTTGCTGTGTTGATTTTGTCTAGGAAAAAAAACAACTTTTTTAAGCCTTTACCTTTTGTCTCAGTATTATTTCTCAGGCAGAAGTGTGGACTAGGCATTTGCGGTTAAGTGTCTTGACAAGGGTCACACAGCTAGGAAGTGTCTGAGGCCCTATTTGAATCCAGGTCTTCCTAACTCCTGTCAGCATCCTTCCCCATAGCTGCCCAACTTAAAGCTGGCTCCCTGGTTCCTCTTCCTTCCCATGGCTAATGGTAGTACTGTGGGGCCCAGCCAGAGAGGTGGAAAGTACTTCCCTTGTAAGTACAGGGTGCTGTCCAGGCTGCACTGAACGTTGGGATTTGTAGTTTTTATATATTTGAGTAGGCCCAGGACTCTCTTGGACCTCTCCCTGAGGAGGGGCTTTCCTCCAAGCTCCAAGATTTACATCTTATCAATGACCACTATTCTCCCAATCCAGTGCTCTTAGGGCCAAATGACCTGCTTTGTGGCCCCAATAAGTGACTTTTTTTCTTCTTAGGACTGATAGTGTCAGGTCACTGGCCTAGCCAGGAAGCTCTTCTCTGTCAATTCCTAATCTTTCTTCTCTCTTGGGACATGGAGGGTAAAAGGAGGAGTCTCCCTTTCCACCCCGATCCCTCCAAACTCTGTTTCCTCCCCTTTTAGCTTGTCCTCCTGTTCACTTGGCAGCCGACTGCACGAGCCTTGGCTGTCAGCCCGATCCGGTCTCTGCTGTGCCTTCAGAGAACAGAGACAAAACAAAATAAATTGGTTTCCTGGCCGGGAGCAGCCGGGCGCGCTTCGGATGAGGGAGGGAACGAGCTCAGTGGTGCGGCTCTTTACCTCCCCCCACCCCAAGGGCTCTGGCTGTCAGCAGCCACATCCTGTCAGCTACTTTTTTTATATTTTGTATTTTATAAAATCAATGATGATAGCAAATAGAGAACAGAGGTGAGAAGGTGGGTAGAAGTTCCATTAGAATTGGGTCAGGGGTATGAGAGTCCCAGTCCTGACCCTAAGCAGCTCCTCTTTTCTTGTCCCCCATCTTTCCCCCCTTGAGTCCTACTGTCTGATCCCCTTGCCCACTGGGGGGTGGGGGGGAGCCGTGTAGTGGTGCAGCATGGCCGCACTGGGAGGAAACAGGTTGGGGGCTGCCTGGGTCTGCTTCCTCCCACGATGACTATTCCATATGTCCATGCTAATGAATGACAGTGTGCTGAGTGCACCGCGCAGTGCTGCCTGCTCCTTCCAGCACTGCCTCCCTCCCACTGTACCTCCCACCTCCTGTGACCACACAGCTGACCGAAGGATAGAGGGGGCGTCAGAGCCCAGCTTTCAGGAGCTAAGTAGTCAGGAGTTAGAGAGAGGTCCTTCCAGAATGGGATGTTTCCAGATGAGCCACTCACTCATCCTCTAGGGGTATGCCATCACTCCCCAGGGTTGACTCTTTATTGTAGCATTTGAGTCTCTCAACAGTTATGCCTGTGTGGTGGCTGCCAGGTGAGGAGCTATGGGCAGTTCTTTCTGGGAGTTTTGGAGGGGAAAGATACAGGGGGAAGCAATTAGAGAGGTTGAGATAGTGAGGTCAAACCCAGTGGTTTGGGAATCAGAAGATATGATTTGAGTACCAGCACTATCCACATGACTGTCTGTAACCTGACTGCTAATACACCAAAAAACTTTTAAAATTTGTTCAAGTTCTAGGTCTCATTATCTACCCAGACACCTCCTACACGAGGGAGTGGGAGACTCATGGTCCCTGAATCCCATTTTAGTTGGATAAGTTTGTGTGTATGATCTTTGCCAACAAAGAACTGTGAATCTAATTGGAGAGGCCAGAAACAGGTATGCCATTTAAAATTTATTCCATAGGTTTTCATAGAATGTTAGTGATAGAAAAAAGAGCTCAACATAAATCTAGCTCACCCTCTAATTTATAGGTGGAGGAATTCTCTGTCTCAGAGAAGTTAGTTTGCCCAGTGTCAGACTTGTAGGAAGTGGTAGGGCTGAGATTTAAAGTCAAGCATTTTAACTTTGTATCTAGATCTATATCCACTCTGCCCTGCTGACTTCTTAGAGTTGTCCAAGGGAGAATGTGTAGAGGACCTCTCCCAGGATTATTAAACTCTGATGGGCTCCTGGGAGGCAAGAGGTATAATATTTTATTGAATGCAAAACCTTTCTGAGTCTCCCTGGAGCTCTGGAGTAGGGTAAGGGAGTGAATAGATAATCCTTCCTTAGTGGCTCTATCTCTCACTTATCTTGGTGACAGAAATGGCTTCTTTGCCTAGACTGAGCTTCAGGCCTGAGTGTTTGGGGGATGGTAGGGAGGGTGCTTAGTTTGGGTGGAAAGGAAGAGAACTTTTGCAGTCTGAAAGGGACGGTCTAAACTGTCTATCCAGATCAGCAGCACTTTCTTTGCCAACTTTTGGGGCCAGAATGGAAAGTTTCCTTTTGCCCGGTGTGCATGTGTATTCAAGTATGCGGACTTTCCCTCTCTTTTCAGAGGTCTGAGTCCCCTACTTGGTTTGGATGTCTACCTGGTGTGTGACATGTTGGGGTGCAGCCTCCCAATGGGTTTGGCATATTTGTTTGGGATAATAACTTTTTGCCTATATGTTGGCATGCTTTTTACCTGTCTGAGGAGTTGTGGGATTGGATATGGTATGTGTATTTGAACTAGCTCTGAAGAGATAGCTTAGCATCACAGACCCCTTTCTTTCTGCTGCATCCTTGGCACTGGGCCTCTCTCTGCCAAAATCCCCTCCTCTAGCAGTTCAGCCAGCCAGCCAAGCTGGCTTTTTCCCCACTAGACCGGGCTGGCACAATCGCATGGAAAAACAGATTGGCCTTGGGATGGCTGCTGGCACTGAGGGAGGGGAGCGGCCACAATGCTATTCCAGACCCGTTAGCCTTGCCTTCTAACCTATCTCCCTTCCCTCCCCCTACTCTTATTACCTTCCAGTTCTGTCTGTGGGGTCTTAAGGGGTGAGAGGTGGGGTGTGGTGATGGAGCCCCAAAGCAAAAGGAAACCATTAGCAGTGAGGTGTTGCTGGCTCTTTGGCTGGCCCACAGCATACCCAGAGCCCTGGCAGTGGGGCTGGGGAAGGCTGGGGTGGCGTGTGTGTTATTCTGGAAGAAATGACATCAGTAGGAACTCATCTCCTTCCCCTCACTAGGGGGGAGGGAAATAGAGGGGACCCACTGCCTCTCTGAACTGAAGAATGGAAACTCTAGCCATTATTAAATTGTGTGGGTCTCTCCCATCCAAAACTCTTTGCTTTTAGGAGGCCAGAGCTGACCTTTTCCTCAATTTCAAAGCCTCATTGCCTCCTCCTCCCCCTCCTCCCCTGTTAGATTTTGGGCCTCTCAGAAGTAGATATTGTATTATGGCTTTAAGAGTTGGCTTTCTTAAAAAGTGGTTCTCTTAAAATGTGGGCCATCTCTATTTTCTGTGCACTCCTCCCCCCTCCCCTTTATCTTTCTTTCATTCTAAAATAGGTAAGACTAAGAGGGAGGGAGTTTGATATTTGGTAATGCCTTTTTTGATTACAGACTAAGGGGGCTAGAATACTCCCTCTTGATGATCTGTTTGTTCTCTGGTTTTAGAGCTGCTCTCTGATCCTCATCTCTGCACCCCTTTTTTATCTCTTGGTCATTCTGCCTAAAAACCAAGGAAAGCAGGAGTTTTGGGGTGGCAGTGACCAGCTGTTCACCTCTCTGTCTCCTTATATCCACCTCACACATCTCCCCACAAAGCTGTAGCATTTTCCACAGACATGATCTCATTCAGCTGCCCAGACCCCCAGGGAGGTGGGTTTAGGGGAGTGCAAGAAGGAAGAAAAGGCGTCTGCGTAAGCAAAAATGATTATTCTTTTGCTTTTCAAGATGTGGGAAACTGAGGTACAAGGTGTCCTGTCCTTCTTCCTCTTCACCCTTCTTGTCCTTTTTGCAAACTCTTGGCCTCTGCTTTACTATCTACCCACTATCTCAAGCTTTGTTGTTGCTGTTGCTACTTTTTAATACATCTCCACGAAGCTTTATTTTTCTAGGAAGTGCGTTTGGGGTCACTAGAATTCTGCAGGCTAATACTGTGAACTTTAACTGAACGTGACTCACACATGGCCAGACAAGGGGGAAGGAAGGTGTCTGTGCAGAGTAGAGAGACCCCAATTCCCAATACTTAGCCGAGAAGGGGATGATACTAGGGCTAAAGTTCTTTTTGTTCTGAAAAATACCCATTTCTCTTCTGTGGAAAAAAACAAAACAAAACAACATGGTGTAATTGCTTAGGGATCAATGAGGCTGGTTTGGTGGGAGAACAGAGTAAGTACTGAACTTGGCCCGGTACTGAGCTCTCTGGAGGGAAGGGGGGCCTATGGCTCTGGACATCCTCTCCAACTCCCCCACCCCCAAAACTCCATTGTAACTTGAGATCCCACAGGGATGAAACCCAGGCCTATATGTGTGTCCAGGAACTACGATCCCCTCTGCTCTCTAGCCAAACACCATTAATGGCTTCTCCCGGCTACCGAACCAGCAGCTGCCTACAGTGTTGGCGGCCTCCCCCTGCTCCTGCCCCCCCCCCCCATTCCCTCAGCCCCCAGTTGCACTCAGAATAGTCTCGACTGTTCTGGCAGGGGGAGCTCTCACTGCTCAGGTTTCCTGAGCTCTAGGGCCCTCCCCATTCTGTTTGTGATCAGCCCTGAAGCACTTCTGACTTCTGTTTGCATCTTGAAAATCACTCACATCCTATCCTTGTAATAGCTTCCCACCCCTAAATCCTTTCACATTCCTACTTTGTCAATAAGGGTAAACCTGTTTGGATCTCCTAGCTTTTGACCCTTTCCCCAAAGTCCAGGACAATGCTTAAAGTGAGGAGAAAGAGTCCCTGATAAATCCCTCTTTACCTTTTCATTATGACTGTGGGATTTTTTTGCCTCAAGCTGGTTGAATTGTATCATTGCTAAAACCCTTCCCAAATGCGCGGTCATAGCACCAGAGGTGATACTGTGGGTTCTTGGTGGTTCTGCCAATTGTGGCAGGTCCAGAAAAACTCCCAGGTATGGCCCTATGTCCATGACTGTCTCTTGTCTGTTGACTAGCTAGAATGTGGAAGGACTCCTCACTACATGGAGAAGTGATATGAATCTCGAAAAAGATCACTCTCACTAACAAAATCACACATCCTTTGAAGACATTTGTTCTGAGAAGGCACTAGATTTTGTGGGAATCTCCTGCCTTTATCCCTCTTCATATGAGAATTAGGCTCTTCTAGGAGCATTCTACTTCCAAATGGCTAAACAAGGGTACCCTAGTCCTCTTTCACCCATTGATCATTGTTCCCTAGATAAGACTTCATCTTGCTTCTGGTTGTCTCCCATGCCTGGAATGCTCATTTTTCTTATCTCCTTTGCTTCCTACAAGTCTCAGATAAAATCCCATGTTCTCTAAGAAGCCTTTTCCAGCTCTTCCTAATCTTAGCTCCTACCTTCTTTTAATTATTTCCAGTTTATCCTGTACATATTTTGTTTGTACCATAGTTAATGCATAGTGTCTTCTCCATTAGTTTGTGAATTCCTTGAGGAAATGTCTTCTGCTTCTTTTCGCATCTCCAGTGTTTAGTACAGTGTAGCACATAGTAGGAGTTTAAGAAATATTTTTTTGACTGAATCAAACTAGAGAGTTAATGGAGATTGGTAACCTTGAGGACAAATATTTTAATGAAAAATAATTGCATAGAATTAACAAAGTTGGCAAGTATTCCCTGTTCTCATCTCTATGGAAAGAGGCTGAAGCTTTCTTCTAGCAGGAAACATTTCTGCTCAGAATGGTAGGGGTTTTCTTTGACTTAGCCAAGCCATGTTGATATGGGAGAATTGTCTACCTCTCTTGAAGGCAGCAATGATATATCGAGAGAGTGGGCATGTGTACTCACAGTTGCCCAAGTCTATGTGTTGGATTCTTAGAGAGAGGGGTGGGATGCAGGTGTATGTGTATATTTTCTTTTGGGGGTAGTAGTGGTGAAAGACAACTTTGCCTTGTCTGTTGGACCAGCCAGCCACCTGTCATTCTTTGTGCAGTTGAGAGCTGCTTTGTATTTAAAACTGTTCCCTTTCATCTGGTTCTTCTTTGCTTCCAGCCAGGGAGAGACAAGTTTCCCAGGGGAGAGAGAATGGGACATATGATTAAAGCCAATTATGCCTTATTGGGAGGGAATGGAAGAGAGGGGTATTGGGGTATTATAGTGGAGTTCATAGGTACAGCATTGAGCTTTCTCATTCAGAATGACTGGTTGATTAGAAAGACCAATCCCTTGAAAGAAAGTGGAGAGTAGTAGATTTCCCTGTGAGGTTGGACTGTGGGTTGCTAACCGCATTGGTTTGATTCTAGACAGCAAAGAAACTTTGTTTTGACCAGTTGGCATATTTGAAGGGCTATCTTTGTTGCTTGAGGAACGTGACTTGGGAAGTCAGAGTAAGGGTCACTATTTCCTGGTATGCCTCAGCTCTTTAAAGCACCAAACCTTTGGCATACCTTCTGTAGCCCTAAGTTCCCCACCCCAGGGAACAGGCTGAGAGCATTGTCCATCCCCAGGGCTGCAGGGCCAGGCACTCAGGAAGCCCTTAATAAACACCTGCCTTCTTGCCCTCATGAGGTGGGCTGGGGTGGGTGATGGGACACCTGAGGAATTAGAAGGATGCTGAATCAGAGTGTTCTGGGGAGGGGAGAGTGAGTGTTCATGAAACCCATTATTTATGAGGAGTAGGGGGACTCTGAGTGGGCCTGGGTAGCCAGAGAAGTCAAGATCTTTGTCATTGCAGGAGCTGAGCTGTTCTGGATGAAAGAAGGCATTTGTAGTTGGGATATTCAGATGCCAAAATGTCAGGAATCTTGGACCTGGGAAAGAGACAGTTTCTTTGTGGACAACACAGCAATATGGAAAGATTGGGGGAGGGGAACAATATTGGGAGAAGCCAGAGATTAGGTTGGGACAAGAATGTGCTTCAGTGGTCATTTCTTTGCTGGGAAGAGCTTACTGGAGAGAAGAGGGATCCTAGGGGTGTGAGGGCAGGGGTCCTGTGGATCTGACCTAGTCTCAACTATATTGGCTATAAATCCTGCCTCCCGTTTAAAGACCAGGTTCTTAGGGGTACTTCAGTGTTTGAGGGAGGGTTGAGAGGGCAGAGGGACTTATAACATCTAACTGGGAGATGGCTGCAATTCCCATTGATCCAAGAAGGAATGACTTGGAAGAAAGATAAGATTCCTGTGTGTGGAAACCCCAGATATCCTATTGTATTGGGTGAGAGGTGAGAGAGGGAGAAGGGGGAGTAGACAGGTGACACAGATGTGGAGAAGACATGTCTCCTTTTGGGAAGGTTCCTAGTCCCTTATAGGCTTCTCATAGGAGGTATCTTTTTAGTCTCTAGGTGTGTCTGATGTTCTGGAAACACTGAGCACTTCAAAACAAATCCTGAAACTGTACTGAGGGAGGCACAAGGTTTTCTGGTTTTCTTTCTTTCTTTCTTTCTTTCTTTCTTTCTTTCTTTCTTTCTTTCTTTCTTTCTTTCTTTCTTTCTTTCTTTCTTTCTTT